>NC_043023.1:2764599-2784599 GCF_006345805.1 Octopus sinensis
TTTCCCTTCCTTTCTCTAAATCTCTCTCCCGCCTCTACCTCTTTCCTGTCTTTTGTCTCTCTCTTTGCTCTCTCTTTTTTTCTTTCTCTCTCTCTCACCTTCTGTTTGTGTGTCTCTCTCTACCTCTTCCTCTTCTTTCTGATATCTCTCTCTTCTTCTCTCTTTGATTCACTGTCTCTATCTTTCTGTCTCTTTGTCCTTCTCTATTCAGTCTCTCTCTCACTCTCTCTCTTTCCACATCTCTCCCTCTGTGTCCTTCTGTCTCTTTCTTTTTGTATCTCTCTCTGCTCCTCTCTCTTTCCCTCTCCAGTCTCTCTGCCTTTCTTGGTCTTTCTTTGTCTCTCTCATTCTCTGTGGGACTTCAACACTGCCTCTTTCTCTCTCTCTCTCTCTCTCTCCCCTCTCTTCCTCTCCCTCTCTCTCTGAATCTCTCTCTCATATTTATCTATATCTCTTTCTATCTATTTCTATGTCTCTCTCTGCCTCTTTCTTTCTGTTTCCTCCTCCCCCTCCTCCTCCTCTTCTTCTTCTTCTTCTTTTTCTTCTTCTTCACCATCATATACTTCTTTTTTTCTTCTCCTTCTCTCTCTAGTTATTCTCTTCTTCTTCTTCTTCTTCTTCTTCTTCTTCTTCTTCTTCTTCTTCTTCCAATTCTTCTTCTTCTTCATCTTCTTCTTCTTCACCATCATATTCTTCTTATTATTATTATTACTACTACTACTACTACTACTACTATTATTATTATTATTGAACACTGGGGTCAATGTAACCAACTTATCCCTCTCCCCTGAAATTGCTGGCCTTGTGCCAAAATGTTTTTATCATCATCATCATCATTATTATTATTATTATCCTCCTCATGATGTCACCCTCATTTATGCCCCTGTGGCAAATAAAAGAATTTACTATCATCATCATTATCATTATCATTATTATTATTATTATTATCATTATTATTTTTATAATTATCATCATTATTATTATTATCATTATTATTATTATTATTATTATTATTATTATTATTATTAGCAATATTGTTGTTCTTTGTCTTCCTTGTCTATATTTCTATGTTTCTCTCTTTATGCCATTCTTTCTTCTACCATCATTCTCTTTCCTTCCTCGGCTCTCCATCTCTCCCCCCTTCTCCCCCTTCTCCCTCCTCACCTACCCCCATTCCGTCTGTCTTTGATATTCCAATAACCATTAATAAAAGGCAAAAAAAAAAAAGGGAAAAAAAATATTGATAGGCCCAGCGAGGGGTTACGTTCGACAATGCAGTAATATTGACTGAATCGGTACAAAGAGGAAGACATCCTGAACCAAAAGTTCGCAAGATCGAACCCCAGCCCCTTCCCCCCACCCACACCGTCCCTTATCCCCCCCACACACCGTGGTGGTGGGGTAGATTACAGACGAAAAGTGGGGGAACATTTCTTTTCATATTTCTTTGTTCTTTTTTATTTTTTATCTCTGCCATTTATCATTTGTTCCAGGAACATAAAAGCGACGCAGAATAATATTAATATGTATTTTGAAACGACCCTTGTATATACGTATAGATACGTATATATGTATAGAGGGAGGTGTATGTATTTGTGTGTGTCTGGGTGTGTTTGTGTGGGTGTATATGTGCATGTATTTATGGTGGGTTGTATGAATGCAGTATAGTTATTTTAATTAAGAACTTCACTTTCCAAATATAAGTGGCACAATCTCACTACATACCATCTTGGTCATAGTTATCTATGTAAATACGTGATCATATAAACACACACACATATATATATATATATGCACGCACATATATATACACTTAAACACAAACACATGCACGTATATATATATATATATATTATATATATATATATATATAGGCGCAGGAGTGGCTGCCGTGGTAAGTAGCTTGCTTATCAACCACATGGTTCCCGATTCAGTCCCACTGCATGGCATCTTGGGCAAGTGTCTTCTGCTATAGCCTTGGGCTGTCCAAACCCTTGTGAGTGGATTTGAGAGACGGAAACTGAAAGAAGTCCGTTGTATGTATATATATGTATATATATATATATAGATGCAAAGGTACATGAAGCCCAGTTACAACTACAGCCGGCTATTACCGGTAAAGGTTTTAGTTGCCAATTTAGTACAAGACATTGTAGATCTTTAGCTTGGCTAAAAAGTCACATTCAATCACAGCATCAGTAGCAGTTAAGCTTCGTGCAATGGCCATACTCGATAACGAGGGGGCAGCCATAATAATAATAATAATGATATACATATAGTCGCAGGAGTGGCTGTGTGGTAAGTAGCTTGCTTACCAACCACATGGTTCTGAGTTTAGTCCCACTGCATGGCACCTTGTGTAAGTGTCTTTTAATATAGCCTGGGACTGACCAATGCCTTGTGAGTGGATTTGGTAGATGGAAACTAAAAGAAGCCTGTCATATACATGTATATATATATATGTATGTGTGTGTGTGTGTTTGTATGTCTGTGTTTGTCCTCCCAACATTGCTTGACAACCGATGCTGGAGTGTTTACATCCCTGTAACTTAGCAGTTTGGCAAATAAGACCGATAGAGTAAGTACTAGGATTACAAAGAATAATTTCTGGGGTCGATTTGCTCGACTAAAGTCAGTGCTCCAGTATGGCCACAGTCACATGACTGAAACAAATAAAAGAATAAAAGAATATATATATATGTGTGTATATATACACCTTTTTTACTTGCTCCAGTCATTTGACTGCAGCCATGCTGGAGCACCGCCTTTAGTCGAACAAATCGATCCCAGAACTCATTCTTTGTATATACATATAGGTGCAGGAGTGGCTGTGTGGTAAGAAGCTTGCTTCCCAACCACATGGTTCTAGGTTCAGTCCCACTACATAGCACCTTGGGCAAATGTCTTCTACTGTATCCTCGGGCCAACCAAAGCCTTGTGAGTAGATTTGGTAGATGGAAACTGAAGGAGGCCCGTCGTATATATATATATATATATATATATATATATATATATATAGGCGCAGGAGTGGCTGTGTGGTAAGTAGCTTGCTTACCAACCACATGGTCCCGGGTTCAGTCCCACTGCGTGGCACCTTGCGCAAGTGTCTTCTACTATACCCTCAGGCCAACCAAAGCCTTGTGAGTGGATTTGGTAGATGGAAATTGAAATAAGTCTGTCGTATATATATATATATATATGTATATAGGCGTAGGAGTGGCTGTGTGGCCTAAATGGCAAATTATATGAAATAAAGTAGCTTGCTTACCAACCACATGGTTCCAGGTTCAGTCCCACTGCGTGGCAGGCACCTTGGTGAAGTGTCTTCTACTATAGCCTCGGGCCAACCAATGTCTTGTGAGTGGATTTGGTAGATGGAAACTGAAAGAAGCCTTTTGTATATGTATCATCATCATCATCATCATCATCATCATGGCAGTTGTAGTGTGCTACTGGTTAATGACCACTGACTACGAGAAAAAAAACAAGAAGGTTTATGCTTCTATTTTCTACATCAACCCTTTTATTTTTTCCACATGGAGTATCTTCGATCTGACCCTTGTTAGTCATAAGAAGCTTGTAATTGCTAACTATGTGAAACTACACATATTCCACAAGCCTCCATCATTAGGAAAAGTGATCCATCCTTTTGTGGCCACCAGAAATATGCCCTGTTATCAGTCTTCAAAGCACTGGCTGCTGATAAGCCAGACATACAACCCTAGGCCTAACTGAATCACATACTGAGACAAGATACATACTACTTGCTGTTCATAAAGGTCAGTGCCCACTAAATATCACCTCATAACTGTGCTGATTAGACGCAATCGTATATAATCTAATGCCAGCATATTGTTGCTTACTTTTCCTCATGGTTACTATATTCCTACCACTCTATGTCATGCTGGTGAGACCCATATTGGAGTACAGGATTCAAGCCTCTTCTCCTTATCTCCTCAAAGACATACAGCAATTCAAAAGAGTCCAGAAGCTGGCTACCCGCATGGTTCTTGGTCTCAAGCATTTGTCTTATGAAGAAAGGCTGAAGACGCTTGACCTTTATTCTCTAGAAAAACGCTGCTGCCGTGGTGATCTCATTCTTGCTCACAACATCATAAGCGGAAAGTGTAACCTCTCGAAAGAGCTGTTCTTCACTCCTGCTCCAGAGCGTCGGCTGCGGAGTCATTCCGAAAAGCTCTATCTGCGACGATTTCATCTCAATCGAAGGAGAGGAGCTTTCTCCGTCCAGGTTGCGGATCTGTGGAAAAAGCTGCCGGACGAGATATTGAAGATGCCGACGACCGCTCAGTTCAAAGTCTCTCTTGACCAGAAATGGCCTGAACTCTTTGCATGAACACCTTCCCTCTTCATAACTCCATGTCCCCCTACATGGCCTTGCTTTTTGCTTTTTGAGCCAAAAAATTAACTTAACACTGTTCAGCTGACATCAATATCTTGTCTGCTCTACCACGTAGAGCATCCAATGAAAAATCTGATGTTGCTGACGTGGGGTAGTATAGAATGCTACATTATTTACCTTATTTACATTATTTACATTTGACGGATATTTGTCCTCATCTTGTTTGTTGTTAACACAACGTTTCGTCTGATATACCCTCCACCCTTCATCAGGTGTTTTGGGGAAATTTCGAACCTGGGTTCTCATTCCTAAGGTATTCTTCAATGTTGTTATTTCGTTGTTGTCTTGAGTGTTATCATGAATTTTTACATGGACCATTTTCTATCGAACAAAGCCCTTTGTAATCTTCGTCCTGTATTTTTTCCCTACATGTTATAATTAATTTTTGTCAGCCCTTGCGGCCAACAAAAGAATTAATTATTATTATTGTTGTTGTTGTGTTAACAACAAACAAGATGAGGACAAATATCCATCAAATGTAAATAATGTAAATAATTCCTCATCTCTTAAATATAGAACTGTAGTATGGAATGCTGATGCCAACATCATGTTTTTGCTCTACCATGTGGAGCACAAAAAGAAAGAATTAAAATCGCTTAGATATGACCTGATCTGTCCATAGGAGGCCTAAATTCAACTAGAAGAAGCCATCAGCATTGATAGGAGATAGTGTTTGATTAGTAGAACTGACCAAATATAATTCAGAATACTCAGAAATATAAGCCAAGTGTCAGTTATTTGTCCATTGATTTTTAAGAGAGGAATTATATACATTATTTACATTTGACAGATATTTGTCCTCATCTTGTTTGTTGGCGTAGTGGTTAAGAGTGTGGGCTACTAACCCCAAGATTCCGAGTTCAATTCCAGGCAGTGACCTTAATAATAATGATAATGATAGAGGTTTGGATACTTCACCTTTGGAAACATCCTTAAACAATCCTTATTCAGGGACCTTTTGAGTGGGATGGGTTACTCGACTAGAAGAAAATTCTAACTGGGCCCCACCTGCAAGATCATGTGCTGTTCATCTTGATATGAGATCACCATTCGCGCACATATGGTTGTGATGCATGTGCCTAGTGTACCCTTGATAACCTGCACTGCTCTCTCACTCAATAATAATAATAATAATAATAAATAAATAAATAAAAAATAAATGCGCCCTTTGATCCTTAGCCAGGATCATGGGCCCAGTTTCCCGTTTTCTATGGCGTATGTGTTCCCCACCTGGATGGGACACCAGTCCATCACAGCGTTACTAATAATAATAACAATACTAATAATAAGATCGAAAAATACCTTAGGAATGAGAACCTTGGTTTGAAATTTCCCCACGACACCTGATGAAGGCTGGAGGGTATATCAGCCGAAATGTTGTGTTAACAACAAACAAGATGAGAACAAATATCTGTCAAATGTAAATAATGTACAGGCGCAGGAGTGGCTGTGTGGTAAGTAGCTTGCTAACCAACCACATGGTTCCGGGTTCAGTCCCACTCGTGCATCTTGGGCAAGTGTCTTCTGCTATAGCCCCCGGGCCGACCAATGCCTTTGAGTGGATTTGGTAGACGGAAACTGAAAGAAGCCTGTTGTATATATGTATTATATATATATGTGTGGTGTGTGTTTGTGGGTGTGTTTGTCCCCCTAGCATTGCTTGACAACCGATGCTGTGTGTTTACCTCCCCGTCACTTAGCGGTTCGGCAAAAGAGACCATAGAATAAGTACTGGCTTACAAAGAATAAGTCCCGGGGTCGATTTGCTCGACTAAAGGCGGTGCTCCAGCATGGCCGCAGTCAAATGACTGAAACAAGTAAAAGAGTAAAAGAGTAATGTAAATAATGATAATAATGTGCTCAGACATACATAGAACACTTCACATTTTTATATATATTATACTGTGCGAGAATGTGAATGTGTATCCCTACATATAGTTATACCTGTATAATTATAAACATCATGATGGTGCTCTTCTAATGAATTGTATGCAAATATGTGTGCACATTGACTCACAAATAAACACACACGTTTGTATAAATATATCTTAAACTATACTCTAAGTTTTCACACACGAACAGATACACATGCATACAGAGAGAGAAAGAGAGAGAGAGAGAGAGAGTGTGTGTGTGTGTGTGTGTGTGTGTGAGATTATATGCTTGTATGTCTTTATGGCCTTAGAGATAATGGTCAGTGTACGTAGATATGTATGTGCATGTGTATGTATATAAATATACATATATATACACACACACACACACAAATGCGTATATACGAGGAGTGTATGAAAAGTCTTGAGACCCCAAAAACAATACGGTATAAGACTTCTGATGAAGGTACAAGACTTCAAGGCTCAAAGGCTTTGAAAGCTCAAAACTTTTCATACACCCCTTGTATGCATATTTTTGTATATAAACATATATATATACTGTATATATGACGACAATGAAGTATA
This sequence comes from Octopus sinensis, assembly GCF_006345805.1. NCBI lineage: Eukaryota > Metazoa > Mollusca > Cephalopoda > Octopoda > Octopodidae > Octopus > Octopus sinensis. The sequence continues at coordinate 2,771,479 of NC_043023.1, forward strand.
CATGCATGTATATATGTAGATATAATATTATATAATTAGGGCTTAGTAAAATAAATTACTTTGCCACATACTGAACTTAGTAGAAATAGCAGCCAAAAAATGTTTTTAGCCGTTTCTACTACTTAAAGAAAATTTCTCTCAGATAATGTTTTACTTGGCTAATCTTGAAACGTTGACGTACTCAAACGATCTATGTACTTGTGATTTTTCTGTATTTACCTCCAAACCTTCGTGAGCTGTCTGGAGTAAACATTATCTGAAAGAAATTTTCTTTAAGTAGTAGAAATGCTAAGAAAAATTTTTTGGCTGCTATTTCTACTAAGTTCAGTATGTGGCAAAGTAATTTATTTTACTAAGCCCTAATTATATAATGTAATATTTTGAATTCGCCTTAAATGGTCCTTTTACATACTGAACACTTGGTGAAATTGATTAATTAATTTTACCCTCAATTGTTGATGTAGATATAATATGTATACATTTATACTTTTATATACATGTATGTGTGTGTCTATGTATGTTTATATATATGAGTGTGTGTGTGTGTATATATATATATATATATATATGTATATATATGTATATATATTTATACTTATATATATCTATGTAGATATTTACATATACATATATGTATGTATTATAATCATTATGTTACATTTATATAGTACAGGAGTGGCTGTGTGGTAAGTAGCTTGCTTGCCAACCACATGGTTCCAGGTTCAGTCCCCTCAGGCCGACCAAAGCCTTATGAGTGGATTTGGTAGACGGAAACTAAAAGAAGCCCATTGTATATATATATATATATATGTGTGTGTGTGTGTCTGTCCCCTCCAACATCACTTGACAACCGATGCTGGTGTGTTTACATCCCCGTAACTTAGCAGTTCGGCAAAAGAGACCGACAGAATAAGTACTAGGCTTCCAAAGAATAATCCTGGGGTTGATTTGCTCGATTAAAGGCAGCGCTCCAGCATGGCCACAGTCAAATGACTGAAACAAGTAAAAGAGCAAAAGAGTATCAAATACATGTGGCAAGTTACATTTGTAAACGTGACTTGTGTCATCAAGCAGTCCTCAAGCTCTGGGCACAAGATTTGTTCTATTTGAAATCAAAACACCGGTACATGAGACATAGGACTACATTATCTTATGTATAGAAAAGTCATTATTCTTCTTCTTCTCCTTCTTCTTCTCCTCAACTTGCAAATCAAAGCTCATTCTCTAGACCTATTATGAAAGACCCTCCAGCCATAACCATCATGTCTGTTTTTCTTAATCGCAGCGTATTTAGGACTATAATGGCATATGTATCCTTCAAACATTTAGGAAATGTTGATGTGATTCGAAGGAGATTTGAGTGCTATTTCTAGCTCAACTTGCAACCACTTGCACACCCGCCTCCGGGGTTTATAATGCTATTTGCCAAATCAAAAGATTTACAATTTTGTGATTGATCGATGACAAGGACAGCTGTTGCATTATGATTGGCTAGCAATTAATGAGGCGTGACTAATTATTAGTAAATGGGTGTGGCCTAAATATATAAGAAACAAAACAGATAGGCTTCTTGTTCCTATATTTTCTTTATATTTATTTATTGTTTATTTGGTAATTTATTTAATCAATTAAATAATTATCCAGTTAATTATTTAATTTAATGTCCTATTTATGTTAGAGCCATATTAGAATTGATTGAATTCAAAAATTAATTTAATGAAAACTTATTAACGAGACATAGCTGTGTTGTTAAGAAATCTGCTTTGTAATCATATAATTTGGGTTCAATCCTATGGCATGGCATCTTCTACAATGGGCCCGAGCTGACCAAATTCTTGTGGGTTGACATAAGATGAAAGGAGCCTGTTTTATGTATTGAGTCTTCTGTGATTTGCTGTGCTTCAGAAGACACGTCAAGCTAAGTGACATTGTAGTCATGTCCAGTGCTACAGATACGTGAAAGGTACCTGTGTTGGGGCACGTGAAAGGTACCTGTGTTGGGGCATGTGAAAGGTACCTGTGTTGGGGTACGTGAAAGGTACCTGTGTTGGGGATTGTAAAAGGTACTGTTTGGGGCAGTGATAGGTACTGTGTGGGGTAGTGAAAGGTACCTGTGTTGGGGTACGTGAAAGATACCTGTGTTGGGGCATGTAAAAGGTACCTGTGTTGGGGCATGTGATAGGTACCTGTGTTGGGGTACGTGAAAGGTACCTGTGTTGGGGCATGTAAAAGGTACCTGTGTTGGGGCATGTGATAGGTACCTGTGTTGGGGTACGTGAAAGGTACCTGTGTTGGGGTATGTGAAAGGTACCTGTGTTGGGGCATGTGATAGGTACCTGTGTTGGGGTACGTGAAAGGTACCTGTGTTGGGGTATGTGAAAGGTACCTGTGTTGGGGTACGTGAAAGGTACCTGTGTTGGGGCATGTAAAAGGTACCTGTGTTGGGGCATGTGATAGGTACCTGTGTTGGGGTACGTGAAAGGTACCTGTGTTGGGGCATGTGAAAGGTACCTGTGTTGGGGCATGTGAAAGGTACCTGTGTTGGGGCATGTGATGGTACCTGTTTTGGGTGCCTGTTCCAGTGATGTGTGATAGGCACCCATGTTGGTCACGCATAAAAGGCAAACATGCTGGTGAAAAGCGCCAGTGACACATGAGAGGCATTTATGCAGGTGACAAATAAGAGGCACCTGTGCCAGTGACACATAAAAGGTACCCATGGCAGCAAGCTGGCAGACGAAATACAGTTACGCATTTTGGCCGGCGTGCTAACGTTTCTGCCAGCTCGCAGCCACACTGTCTCATGAGGGTCACAGCTTGCTCTCACTGTGCACTCAGCCACGTGCTGCCATCTGTTGATGCACTACAGAACTAGCCCGGGAACTTTTTGCTTCCACCTCACATATATTAATATTAATTCACGGGATATTTATTTATAAAGAAAATAAATATTGAGCCTTTGTAACTGACGAACTTCATTCGTTAAAAGCTGATTATATTTTTGGAAGGAACGATATCGATTCAATAAAATGCTTTCATGTTGATCTATTCATATGTAAATCATATTTCTGAGTTAGATTTTGATGCAAATATTTGAAAAAATACAGGTTAAACGTCAACAGGCATCAATATTGCCTCTTTGAGTGACTCAGCTCTTAATATTTCTGTTGTATAGAAATCTGTCTGACGGGGGACAAGTCTGGTCATGAGATAAAAGAGTTTGGCTTGGAATCATAAGGTTTTTGGTTCAATTCTGCATACGTACATACACGCTTTTTATCTTTTACTTGTTTCACTCATTAGACTGTGGCCATGTTGGAGCAATGTCGTCGAGAGATTTTAGCCGAATGACACAACCTCAGTGCCTTTTTAAGTCTGGTAATTATTTTAGGCTAAGTTACAGGGACGTAAACACACCAACACCGGTTGTCTGGTGGTAAAGGTGGGACAAAGACATACACTGATATCTCTCTCTCTCTTTATATATATATATATATATATATATATATATATATATATATATATTGTATATATATATATATAACTGTCGACGAACGGGAATGTGAAACTCTGAGTAACAGCTTTTGTTATATTTCTGCTGCTTTTAAATAAAGCATATTTACTCTACTTTTGGTATTTGAGTACTCTTTTTTCCACCTTGCTTCACATAATATTCATAATGTATGTGTGTTTATTTCTGTGTTCCTTTCTGTCGCAGAGCATAGGCTCGAAATGTAAAAGACTTTCTCACCTTCCCTAGAGTTAAACTAATATATTCGTTTGTTGTTTACACACCCGTCTTTGTCTTTTGTTTTTTTGTAAATTCTCACTATATATGTATGCATTCTTGTATGTATATATGCATATTGTCAGGTCACTTTCGAGTGCTACTGGTAACATGTAACCCAGTATAACTTGTTGCATGGTCAGGCCGTCAGCATCTAAACCGGCAACCCCACCAAGCTTGCTTGGTGAGGAAGGTGCTTATTGGACATCCTGCGAGATGAAAAACAAAACCCGTCAAAGGGCGGAGGAACTCTTGAGAGTCAACAGCCATCCAATAAATGTGTATTTTTTTTAAGGCTTAAGGCTGTTTCTTGTGCGGGGGACAGAAATAATCGGACTGAATACCCAATCGCGCAGTTAGACCATTGGGAGTGAAGGACTCCTAGCTTTTGTTAGGGCATCCTTCTAGGATAAGGTAACTCAGGTAACTGGGATAACTCTGACATAATACCTGTGGCTCAGTGGTTACCGATGATATTGACTTGTTCTTCTTTTCGGATTATGGCTGCTGTTGCTTAGTGAGTGGGATTGACTCAGTGCACAGCTTTTCCTCACTTTAAAAAAGAATCTTCTTGCACAGGCATTGCACGATAACAACATTGTTCATGATTGTTGATGGTGCTGTGAGTCTCAACTGAATAGCTGGCTGTAGCTTTAAAAAGCAAATAAAAGTCATATTCGATCACAGCACCAGTAATGGTTAAGCTTCGTGCAATAGCCATACTTGATAACGAGGGGGCAGTCATAATGTATGTATGTATGCATGCATGGTTGTATGTATGTATTAATGTTCCTGTCTGTGCTACTATCTTTGCAGTATCATGGCTATTCCTCAAGAATGGAATACATTATTTGGTAAGTATCACTTGCTTCCAATATGTTGAGAATGTGAAAATTCTATCATGCTCTACATTTGCTCTTAGAAACACATTCTTTGAGGAATTCACAGACCTGGAAAGCAGCACCACCTACAAAGAACACTCGTGACTTATCTTCTCTTACCTTCAATTTGTTACACATATTAATATTTAGTTTGTGTAGTCTGATAACACGTGAAGAAACTAGGGGTCTACAACAACACCCCTATTTCTTTTAAATAACTTGAATAAAAAATAGATAAATAAATAAATAATAATTAAAATTTTTTTTTATGAACCCTTTTCAAGCCTAGCCAGGCTCGTGGGCCCAGTTTCAATGACGTATGTGTTGCCCCCCAGCTGGTTGGGATGCCAGGAAGAAAGAGTGAGAGAAAGTTGGGGCATAAGAGTACAATAGGGATCGCCGCCACTCCCTGTCAGAGCCTCGTGGAGGTTTGAGGTGTTTTCGCTCTATAAACACACACAACGCCTGGTCTGGGAATTGAAACCGCAATCCTCTATCCACGAGTCCACTGCCCCAACCACTGGGCCATTGCACCTCCACAATAGATAATAATAATAAAATAATAATAATAATAATAATGATAGTAACAATAATAATAATAACAATAATAATGATAGTAAACAATAATAATAATATTATTAATATCATCATCATCATCATCATTTAGCGTCCGTTTTCCATGCTAGCATGGGTTGGATGATAATAATAATAATAATAATAATAATGATAGTAACAATAATAATATTAATAATAATGATAATAAATAATAATAGTAATAATAATAATAATAGTAATAATAATAATAAATAATAATAGTAATAATAATAATAATAATAGTAATAAAATAATAATAATGATAACAACAACAACAACAACAATAATAATAATGATAATAACAACAATAATAATAATGATAATAACAATAATAATAATGATAATGATAATAATAATAATAATAATAATGATAATAATCATCGTCATCATTTGTTTTCCATGCCGGCTTGGATTGGATGGTTTACCAGGAACTGGTCTGGCTGAGTGCCACACCCGGTTCCATAATCTGCTTTGGCACAGTTTCCATGACTGGATGTCTTTGCTAAGACCCACCACTCCACAGAGTGTACTGGGTGTCTTTTTACATGTCACCATCACCAGTGCTTATAAGTGGCACCAGTACCTATACCAAGACTTTTTACATGGTACTTTGGTTTTTAAGACCCCTTTTCTGTAGTGGTGGGCGGGTCTTCTCAAGTACAGCAATGCACCACCTATCTTGTTCCTCTCCTTTGTAAGGTTCAGTGTTTATAAAAGATAAATATTTTTTTAAGAATCCCTTAGAAATTTTTCTTATTGTTTCTCATTATGAGCATATATTTTCATAAATTTGCATAACTTTGTATAAATTTTCATAAATTTGCACAAATTTAGATTCTCTGAATCCAGTCGTATACATATAATTAATTCTTTTTAAAACAGTTTGAATTAGTTTCTGAAAGTGTGAAGTGAGTGTGTGTGTGTGTGTGTGTGTGTGTGTGTGTGGTGTGTGTGTGTGTGATGCGTGTAAATATATATATATATATGTATATATATACATATATATATACATATATACATATATATATACATATATACACATACATACACACACACACATATATATATACATATGTATATGCATACATATCTATATATATGTGTGTGTGTGTGTATATATATATATACACACACATATATATATATATGTATTTATTTTCAAATGTGCATATCTCTTTGTGTGTTTGTGTGCATGTATGTATATGCATATGTGAGTGAGTGTATATGCATGTGTGCATGCATTTATTCATATCCGGTTTTGTATGCCTATGTGTACTTATATATGTGCACATGTGTGTATACACGTTTGTAATGTGAATGTGTGTGTGTGTGAGTATGTGCAAAATACATATTTATGTGTATACATGTTTAAAATATCGGACATCATTGAGGCGCAATGGCCCAGTGGTTAGGGCAGCGGACTTGCGGTCGGAGGATCGCGGTTTCGATTCCCAGACCGGGCGTGTGTGTGTTTATTGAGCGAAAAACACCTAAAAGCTCCACGAGGCTCCGGCAGGGGATGGTGTTGATCCCTGCTGTACTCTTTCACCACTCTAAAAGGCGGTGCTCCAGCATGGCCGCAGTCAAATGAAAAGTACAAAAAAAAAAAAAAAAAAAAAAAAATCATATTCAAGTCTGCTTCATATTTGTGTATACATGTATAAAAGATATATACATTGTTTGTCATGTATGTGTTTAATATAGTTTGATATTCATTCTTTTATTGGCTTCAGTCATTTGACTGCGGCCATGCTGGAGCACTGCTTTTGTCGAACAAATCGACCCCAGGACTTATTCTTTGTATGCCCAGTACTTATTCTATCCGACTCTTTTGCTGAATTACTAAGTTACAGGGACATGAACACACCAGCATCGGTTATTAAGCGATGTTGGAGAGACAAGCACAGACACACAAACATACACACACACATATACTATATATATGTATATATACGTATTTCAAAATAGAAAATTACCCTTTAACAGGCAATTTTACATGCTAGATATAGCAGCCAACACGGCCAAAAAAACACAATTTTATAGCAAATTTCAAAGTAAGTGAAAAATAAATACCTTTACCTTGTTATATAACGGTTATACCATGGTTTCGGATTACCTAAGCAGAATAATATCGTTTGCTATCTTTTAATAGATAATTTAGCAAGACCATATTGTCTCCCAGGCGAATCCTCGTCACCTTATGTACCTTATGTATGTATATATATATACATATATACGAAAGCTTCTTTCAGTTTCCTTCTACCAAATCCACTCAGAAGGCTTTAGTCGGCCCGAGGCTATAGTAGAAGACACTTGCCCAAAGTGCCATGCAGTGGGACTGAACTCGGAACCATGTGGTTGGTAACCAAGCTACTTACCACACAGCATTCCTGCATAATGTGTGTTTCATATATATACTTTTATATTTTCATTGCTTTATATATTTTTATACATTTTTCTGTATTTTGCTTTCACCCTGCATTTTTCTTATGCATGTGTGTATAAAGACATGTATATTAACTTTGTGTGTGTGTGTGTGTGTGTGTGCGAGTGTATGTATATATGTACATATGTAAGTTTGCATATATATGTAAAAATTCCAAAACTACTTTTTCTTCATGCATACCGTAAATCCTCGAGTATAATCCGCACTTTTTTCCCCAAAATTTAAAGGTCAAAATCCCTAGTGCGTACTATATATGAGGTTAAAAATGAAAGTTATTTTCTAAGCAATGTCCAAGTCTCCATTTGATGTTTGGCAATGTTTATTCAGACGCTTTTTGTGATTTCGGGTGCGAAAATACCTTAAGCTAAGCCTGAAAGCAATGAAGTCATAAAAGAATCATCCATAACTTGCAATAAGCAACATTTATTAAAATAAAAGTATTCAGAACACAGAATAACATGTAACAAAAACAATTGGCAAACATATTTACATTCCCATATAACAGTTAAGAACACCACCATTATTGTATTACGCATGCGCGGAAGTGTTTGTTCAACTCGGTGCTGCTGGCTTAATTACGCACAACTCAAGTTAAAGAAGGGGTGCATATTATACACAAGGTTTAGGTTTTTCAGAGGCACAGCCCCCTAAAAATCTTTATTAAACGTTATTACTGTTATTTCTTTATTTTGTGCAAACAAAATGCATAAAAACAGCTACACATTTGCATTATGTTATATATACAATCATAATAAAGGACGTTACCGTATACATTTTTACAAACCAAGGCTGTTATATAGACCTCCTTGACTCAAGTTAGAGAAGGGGTGCGTATTATACACAAGGTTTAGGTTTTTCAGAGGCACGGACCCCCAAAAATCCCCAGCGTATTATACTCAAGGGTGGACTATACTCAAGGATTTACAGTACATTATATATTCCTCTTAATATATGTGTGTAAAATGCATGTCTCATATATCTTTTACCTGTTTCAGTCATTTGATTGCAGCCATGCTGGGGCACCAACTTGATGCATTTTACTCGAACAGATCAACCCCCAACACTGTTTTTCTTTAAAGCCTGGTAAGTATTCTATTGGTTTCTTTTGCTAAATTGCTAAGTTATGGGGGGGATGGAGACACCCTAACACCAGGTGTCAGACAGTGGTAGGGGACAAACACATATACAAAGATGCACACACACATACGTATCATCATCATCATTATTTAATGTCTGTTGTCCATGCTGTCATGGGTTGGACGGTTTGACCAGAACTGGTAAGCTGAGGAGCTGCACCAGGTTCCAGTCTGATCTGGCAGAGTTGCTACAGCTGGATGCCCTTCCTAATGCCAACCACTCCGAGAGTGTAGTGGGTGCTTTTATGTCCCACTGGAACAGGAGCCTGTGGTGTATGCGGGAAATTTGAAATAGAGACCCCTACCTTCTCTTCGTCGATGTAGACCTCTCCAGCGATAACACGCCCTTCCACGTGGCCCGACACGAACGCTAGAAATAGCAGCTGCTTTCCCCCTACCTTGACAAAGCGCTCACATGTCCAGCTCTGTCAGCTACCCCGACCGGAAAGGCCCAATGCTCTCTTGCCTGTGCATGCATCACTCCTGCCCTTTCCTGTTCTGGTCAGCCCCAAGTTCCACTCAACCCCAAGTTCCAATCAGTTCCCCAGCTGCTGATGTTATCCCACAGAGCTATTTGTGTGACACCAGTATCTGCCATGAATATGCTTTCATTTGGCTTGATGGGTCTTCTTCTCAAACACAGCATATTGCCAAAGGTCTCGGGCTTCTTTCAGTTTCCATCTACCATATCCACTCACAAGGCTTTGGTCAGTCTGAAGTTATAGGAAGACACTTGCCCAAGATGCCTCGCAGGGGGACTGAACCTGGAACCATGAATTTGAGAAGCAAGCTTCTTACTACACAGCCATGCCTGTAGGTTTGTGTTTGCCTTACATTTCATACAAACTCACTCATACACAGATATACATACGCATACAAAGTCATTCATATATACACTGATATAGACATTTACATATAGGCTTGGACGAGTTAATGTATACACACATATACATAGAGCTGTTGGCGATTTTCTTCCTCTGTCTTCCCTTCTATTGGACTTTCTTCTGTTTCTGAACAGGAGCATCTGCTCGAAACATTAAACCATGTTTCTTTCCTTGCCTGAGTGTCTGCTAATACTTTTTGATATACTACGTCTTCGTGTTGTTGTTTTTTTGTGTTTCTTCTTCTTTTTTGGATGTACTATATATATATATACTACTAACATAGGATGAAGATTTTTTCTCTACAGAAAAAATTTCATCAAGAAATGTGGCAGCATATTAAAATACCTTTACGGTTAAAATTATAAACAACTTATAAGTAAGGGCTAAAGAAAATTATTTCAAAGCCAATATGCTACCAGATTTTTTAAATTGTCAATTTCCGCATAAAATATACTCACTACAGCAAACACAGAAGAAATGAAGTCGGGCAAGCTGGCCGTTAGAATTTCTAAAAACTCGTTATCTCTATATAGAATCAATTTCGGAATGACGATTTAATAATCTGTTATCAGCATATTGGCTTTGAAATAATTTTCTTTAGCCCTTACTTATAAGTTGTTTATATATATATATATATATATGTCTATTATATAAAATCCGTTCTGTGTGTGTGTCTTCTAGGATCTCGAGCATTCTCCATCCAATTGCGCTCAAATTTGATATGTAGATACCGATGGTATCAAGGCGTGTATAAGTCTTTAAAAAATGACAAAAATCGATTCCAGGTGAGAATGCGATCAATAAAGCCGTGGGAATGTGCAGTTGTACACACAAGTATATCTGCTGTTGCAATCGATACTACGCATATGCGAGAAAAATGCATGTGCAGTTTCCTGCATGTTTTATCAGATAAACTTATTATTGTCCCAGGTACGTTCTCATAAATTCACCCTGCTTTTCCATCTAGATTTACCTCCAGCTAACCCATTTGCAGGCATTGTTTTTGTCCTGCTTTTCTTCCGTCAACCTGTACATAACTGCACCTTCCATTTTTTGTTGTTTTTGTACTGCTTGAAGACATGTTTCTTTCCTGCCAAGCTTACTGTTTAAACCAGTAAGCTTTGGTTGGCTTGAAGCTATAGTAGAAGACACTTACCCAAGGTGCCATGCAGTGGGGGGACTGAACCCGGAACCATGTGGTTGGGAAGCAAGCTTCTTACCACACAGCCACTCTTGCACCTATATGTCTATACACACACATACAAACACACAGACATGCGCATACACACACACAAACACATACACATATAAGTAGGCTTGTTCACATATACATAGAACTAGGTATACACATATACATACACACAGACACATACATATACACGCACGCACCAAGAAGTTAGCATAACACACACATACATACATAAGTAGATACACATATATATACATGTACATATATCATCATCATCATCATCGTTTAGCATCCGTTTTCCATGCTAGCATGGGTTGGACGGTTCAACTGGGGTCTGGGAAGCTGGAAGGCTTCGTCAGGCCCAGTCAGATCTGGCAGTGTTTCTACGGCTGGATGCCCTTCCTAACGCCAACCACTCCGCGAGTGTAGGGGTGTGTTTTTACGTGCCACCTGCACAGGTGCCAGACAGAGCTGGCAAACGGCCACGAATGGATGGTGCTTATAATATATATATATATATATATATATATATATATATATATATATATAATATATATATATATTACACATACACACACATACAAACACAGAAACATGTACATAGACACATACACAAAGACACATTTACATACACGCATACATACGCATAAAAGTAGACATACACATACGCACACACATTCCTATACATACAGACACACAGACACATACAAATACACGCACCAATATGTACACATAGTACACATAAACACACACACGTAAAGAAAGACATATATGCATACACACACACACACACACATAAAAATTGACATACATATACATTGAGGTAGATACACTCATGCATATATGCACTTATACACACACACATGCACACACTTGCACTCTTATAAACATTCGCAAACACACAGACAGACACACACACATCATATAGATATAAATACACACACTCACACTTATACACATTCACACACACATAGAAATAAGGACACATACACACACACTTATACACATTCAAACACATATATATAAGCATAGATACACACATACACACGCACATATATATATATATAAACACCCCCACACACACACATACACTCACGTATACACATTCAAACACAGATAGAAACACATGCACACACACACACACAGAGACTTATACACATTCACACACATAAATACAAATATAGATACACGCATATACATATATATAAACCCACAGACACACACACACACACACACACACAGCAAATAGCTGTTCTGATGACACTTCAGAAATGTCAGTGCAAAGCCATTGTTGCAGAAAACACTTGGAAATATTCCAAGGGTTCCACAGAAAATGGCCCTTAAAAATCATCCCCCACCTCTTCTCCTTGAGATTTAACTGAAGCACTAGAAATTTGAGACTATCTAAAATGGAACATTGTGGAAAGTTCCTCAATGTGGATGGTTGGCCAGCTAGAAATAGCAGCTACGTCTCTCTCATGTCGTTCGTTACTTTGGTGAAAATGATGGAGAGGATATTTTAAAATACTTCAGATTGGATGGTCATTCCTGAAATACTCTCTCTTTACTCTTTTACTTGTTTCAGTCATTTGACTGTGGCCATGCTGGGGCACCGCCTTTAGTCGAGCAAATCGACCCCAGGACTTATTCTTTGTAAGTACTTATTCTATCGGTCTCTTTTGCCGAAACGCTAAGTTATGGGGACGTAAACACACCAACATCGGTTGTCAAGCGATGTTGGGGGGACAAACACAAACACACACACACACACATACATATGTATATGATGGGCTTCTTTCAGTTTCCATCTACCAAATCCACTCACAAGGCTTTGGTTGGCCCAAGGCTATAGTAGAAGACACTTGCCCAAGGTGCCACGTAGTGGGACTGAACCTGGAACCATGTGGTTCATAAGCAAGCTACTTACCACACAGCCACTCCTGCACTATGTCTATGATGTCTATGATCATTTGTCTGCTGGATCAGAAGCAACCTAGGGTTAAACAGCAACCACTAATATTAACTCCGATATTGTACATTAGATAATGTAGTCCTAGATACACCATGTCTGGGTAAAAGATGGAATGGTCACAGCTGGAACATCTTTGATCATTGGAGGTCAGCTGGATCAGGACTGACCTGGGGCTGAAAAACAACAGCTACTATACATTAGACAATGTAGTCCAAGATACACTATGTCTGAA
>NC_043023.1:2789599-2794599 GCF_006345805.1 Octopus sinensis
AGCTCTGGATTAACCATTAAGCCAAATAACAGCATGCTTAGTGGGGGCATCACAGAAATGGTAATTTTTTTACAACACAAAAGCAATCACCTTAAACTTGCTACAATAATATTTCAGATGATTTATATGGCCAGAAATATGATTTCTAAGTGTTTATGGTGTCATAGTGAGGATTTGAGTGAAAATTTAGCTTTTAAAAGGCATAAATAAAAAATAAATGCGCCCTTTTAAAGCCTAGTCAGGCTCATGGGCCTGGTTTTCCAGTTTCAATGGCGTATGTGTTCTCCAGCTGGACGGGATGCCAGTCCATCGCAGCATTACTCATTTTTTCCAGATGAGCGGACTGGAGCAACGTGAAAGGAAGTGTTTTGCTCAAGAACACAATGCGTCGCCCGATCCGGGAATTGAAACCACAATCTTACGATCATGAGTCCAACACCCTAACCACTAAGCCACGTGCCTCAACTAAATGTTTCTTCTCGAGTCATGCCAGGCTCATAAGGGCCGGTTTCCGTGTTGTATATATTCCCCACCTGGACGAGACCCTGGTCTATTGCAGGATTACTCATTTTGGCCAGCTGAGTGGACTGGAGCAATGTGAAATGAAGTGTTTTGTTCAGGAACACAATGCATCGCCCGGTCCAAGAATTGAAACCACAACCTTACGATTGTGAGTACAACACCCTAACCACTAAGCCATGAACCTCCACTTCTTAAAAAAAACAAGTAGGAGAAAATTTTTCAAATATAAATGAAGTAGAAATATACAAAAGAAAGCATTATTTTCAATCTTTCTGTTAATTTCATCTCATTTTTGAAAATAGAATACATTTTATCGTTTATTGTTGTTTATTATTTAAATGACATATATATAGAGTTACCAGAATCTTTTAAGTGCTTAGGGCCTCTTTGGCTCTTAATGCAGCCCTGCATCCACATTCTTAAGGCATCAAGGGAAACAGGGTACCATAGAAATTGTAAATAGTTTACAGCACAAAAGATATCCTTTAAACTCCCAAAAATATTTGAGGTGGTATATGTGATTGGAAATGTAATTTTGAGGCCCTCTATAGGTCTTAATCTGGCCCTAATTTGAATAGTCCATTGTTTGGGTTAACTAACTTTTTGTACAATTTTTGACTTCCAGTGTAATAATATGAAGGAACGTGCAATCCAAAACATGGGGGATCAAATTCATACGACAAGACTACAATTAATAAACTATTTCCATGCAAAAATAGGCAGCACTTTTTGTGGCATATCTTTAACATTAGACTCTGGCCTTCTTGGCACAATCACCTTTTGGTATGCTTACTGTAAATCTGAAATGAAATGAAACCAATTTCTTTTTGAATCACTCTGTTCAACATCTTGTTTGCAGCATCATGTTGACTGTATTTGAAGACGTTGGACAGCTATGCATTGTGAACACACTCATTGTAAAAGGGGGAAATAGTTCTCACGTGAGGAACTCAACAGCTATTAGCATATTTGCAGTCAAATCCACCAACACATATTAAGAATGAATATGCAAATCAGTGTTTCAGATCTGACTATACACAATGAAAACTTTTATCTTACCTTATATATTATTTATTTATATGTTTCCTATACATATGTATTTTTATATCTTTTTATATATCTATATATTTATATATTTCTTTATATTTTTATGTATTATTATTCTAGATGTTGTAATGTTAAAATATATAATTTTTTTAGTCACTAAAGTATTAATCATTAACTTTTAACCGCGATGGACATTTTTCACACATTTTTCTTATATTTTTCTCATGAGCTTGTATTGATGAGTTGTGTTTCATCTTCCGTGATTTTATGCATCGATATTCTATGTGAAAGAAAAAGCATTATGTGATTAAATGTTCGAGATATGAAATGTTACGTGGATGACCTTATATTTGATTGTTCTGCAACCATAGTGTAATATCTATGTATATATTTATACTAGACTACCGATGACCTGTTGGGCCACCAATAGTTCAAGGTACCCAAGAAAACCATGTATATCAGGAATCTGTGGTCCAATTTACATGAAACTTCTGTTATTCTTTGTGTATTCACATTTTAATGGTACCTTACTTTCAAAGTATTTTTCTTGTTCTACATCAGTTTGGCTATTTATAAAGGTACCCATAAAAAAACATGTATCTCAGTAATCCGTGGTCTGATTTACAAAATACTTGTTTTGTTCCATTTGTATTCACATGACCGTCCGATTCCTGATCTCTCCTGCTTCTGTCTCTTTCCCTCTGTTCTGCCAGATGCTCAACCCTTGCTTTATCAATCTCATCAGTCTTTCTATTCGCATGCTGGTTCCAATCTTGGGTAAAGTTCTTTTCAAGTGCATGCAACATACCTTACCACCAAACCACCCTTCCAGAAACGAAAAGGGGCAAGGGTTGTAGGGATCTTGGAGTTTCTTTGAGTTTCCCACCAACAGAGTTTTGTTTCAAAGTTTTTTTCTTTTCCTGGTTATTTCACATGCTTTCAACAAATGTGACATCAAAATCATGCGTAAACGGCTCCTTTCCCCAGAAAGGAAAGATTTCACTGCTATTTCTTGCACACCCTGCTACCACGTAACAGCTATTTCAGATCCTTTAGTACAAATAGTTGTTACGTGGTTGCAGGGCGTGCTAGAAATAGCAGCCAAATCTTTGAAGATTAGATATGTTGAATGCACTGAAAATGGAAAAAAATTATTTCACACAGGTTACAAACAGGTCTTTTACAAAATCTTTACTGTATATCTGAAGTCATTTTCACTTTAAAATATTTTTAAAATATGCCAAAAAAAATGTTTGTAATGGTGCTCACTTGAAAATAATTGTTAAAAAGATTAAAATATTGTCTGTTTAAAGAAAGCTAAAATATAAATACTTACTGTACATTATTTACATTTTTGAAATCACATTTACTTAAAAGTATTTCTAAATGTTTAAACTACTGTGTTTAACAAAAGTGAAAATAGAAACATTTACTGTAAAATAACTTGTATTTTTTTGTTGGCAAGTTAAAGTCACTAATGTGTCTAATTGAAGATTAAGTCATTTTTGGAGTATTTTCCCATTATGAACTGTTTTGGGCATTAATACTCCCCATATCTCAAGAACCACTGGTGCAATTTATGTGAAACTTGTTTTATTCCGTTTGTATTCACATTTCAAGGGAACCTTAATTCATAGTATTTTCCCATTATGTGCCAGTTTAGCTGTGTAACATTTCAAGCAAGCAAGCAAGATTGAAGTTCATTTTTAATGTAATATATATATATATATATATATATATGTATATATATATATTAATATATATATATATATATGTTAATATATCTAAATCTCTTTAAAGGAGACTATGACAGCGGTACTATATATATATATTAATATATATATATATATATATATATATGTTAATATATCTAAATCTCTTTAAAGGAGACTATGACAGCGGTACTGGATATTAATAGTTTTTGCCAAGCTAACATGGCAGTCCAGAAAAACAGGACGAATGCTGCCGTTGATTAGCTCCAAGAAGCCATTGCCTCTAGCTAGCAATGTGACACACAAACCTGTGTCCATTATAACCTGCAAACAGGGAAGTCACCAGATTCCCTATTCTTCTCCTCTCCTCTTCACCATTCCCTCTCTCTCAGTTTTCCTCCTTGATTCTCTTGTCACTGACACGTGATGAAAGGGAATATATTTTTCCGTCCATTTCTTTCCTAAAGACAAGATCTGTCTCCTCTCATAGCTCGTTCATAATTTTTCGATCATCTTGGCTTAAAACAGCCCTCACCGTTTGTTTTTACTGTTTTGTTCTCACTGTCCTGTTTTTGTTATCACTTTCACCCTCCGCAAAAAATCCCAAATTTTATTTAATTTGCTTTGCGGGAAGGACTGTTTCAACGAAGTCGCGTCTTGTCCTTACCTTCGAAATGCAGAGTAGATGAAACAGGGGACAACTGAAGAAGGGGAATATTCTTTATGTCGTATGTCTCGTTTCACTGTTTATTTTCACTGTTCGAAAAAAAGTTTGTTTTCTATGTTTTTGTTTTTATGTTTGTTTCTCATTGTGTTCAACGTTTTTTTGATGTCCAGTACCCATATATGCATGTATATTTACATATATATGTAGGTACGTACATATATATATATATGCATATATTTATTATTTATATTATATATGCATATATATATATATACGTATATATGTATGTATGTATTGGGTCATCCCATAAATAATGCAGTGTTTTTTATACTTCTTTTATTTTTCAAAATTAAGATAAACAAAGTTCTTTTTTAATCTAAAATATACTCTCCGTTTTCTGCCATCTGTCTGCTAGACTTGCAAGGTCCCTCTTCCAAAATTCACTTGTCTGTGAGAAAAATGACTCCACCAGTACTGTTCTGATCTTGTCTACTGAATTCATATTTTTTCCATCCAAATGATTTTGAAGACTGCAGAATAAATGCTAATCAGATGGGGAAATGTCCAGCAAATATGGTAGGTGAAGCATCACTTCCCATTCAAACAGCTCCAGCCTTGGAATGTCATCCTCACTGTATGTGGCTGTGCATTATCCTGATGGAAGAACACCTTTCATCTTGAAACCAGAGATGGTCGTTTTTCTTCTAGTACCAACTTAAAGCGCTCAATCTGCTCACAGTAGATCTCCTTTGTTATTGTTTGGTTTGGGTTTAAAAGTTCAAAGTGGACTAAACTTTTCATATCCCACCAAACAGATAACAACACCTTACGTGGGTGAAGACCTTCTTTAGCCTGGAGTGCTGATGTTTCTCCTTTCCCTACCCACTGTCTTCGGCGCTTGATATGTTTATAGGGAGCCCATTTCTCGTCACCAGCCACTATTCTGTCTAAAAAAAAAAGGGTTGATTCATGAGACTTGACAGCAAAGAAGAGCACACATTCACTTTCTGCACGTGATTAAGCTCAGAAAGTTTGTGAGGAATCGATTGACC
>NC_043023.1:2799599-2819599 GCF_006345805.1 Octopus sinensis
TCAACAAACAAAGTTTGCTTTAGAAACGTTGAAATGTATTGAAAGAATTTGTTGGGACAATTTAGCTTAATGGTAAAGCACTTGGCATGTAATCACAGGGATGTGAGTTCAAGTTTCATGGCTGGCCACCGACATTTCTGCAAAATATGGATAGTTTATCTTGTTCATGCTATATTATTAGCATTATCCTGCATCTGAGAATAAAATTATTTCCTTATCGGTATGTATGTGTGTGTGTGTGAATTTGTGTTTGTTCCCCCATCACCATTTGACAACCGGTGTTGGTTTGTTTATGTCTCAATTTGAAAAAGAGACCTAATAGAATGAATAAATATCAAGTTTAAATATTAAGTCTGGCATTGATTGGTTCAAATAATACCCTTCAAGGCAGTGCTCCAGCATGGCCACAGTCAGATGAATGAAACAAATATAAGAATAAATGAAAAAAGAGCACAGGTCCTGCTCATCCATATGATTTTGGGGTCATTTCTTGGAATCCGCTGTCTATATATTTCCCTCATGTATAGGAAAACATTCCATCTCATGATTATTCACTTTTGCCTCCTGAGGGGATTGGAGCAACATGAAATGAAGCGTTTTGCTCAAGGACACAATGTATTGCCTGGTCCAGGAATTGAAACCACAATCTTACAATCATGAGTCCAACACCCTAACCACTAAGCCATGCACCTTCACATCCAGGCATTTAAGAGAGTCTGTTTCTGGAGTGAAATGAAGCGTTTTGCTCAAGGACACAATGTATTGCCTGGTCCAGGAATTGAAACCACAATCTTACAATCATGAGTCCAACACCCTAACCACTAAGCCATGCACCTTCACATCCAGGCATTTAAGAGAGTCTGTTTCTGGAGTGAAATGAAGCGTTTTGCTCAAGGACACAATGTATTGCCTGGTCCAGGAATTGAAACCACAATCTTACAATCATGAGTCCAACACCCTAACCACTAAGCCATGCACCTTCACATCCAGGCATTTAAGAGAGTCTGTTTCTGGAGTGAAATGAAGCGTTTTGCTCAAGGACACAATGTATTGCCTGGTCCAGGAATTGAAACCACAATCTTACAATCATGAGTCCAACACCCTAACACTAAGCCATGCACCTTCACATCCAGGCATTTAAGAGAGTCTGTTTCTGGAGTGAAATGAAGCGTTTTGCTCAAGGACACAATGTATTGCCTGGTCCAGGAATTGAAACCACAATCTTACAATCATGAGTCCAACACCCTAACCACTAAGCCATGCACCTTCACATCCAGGCATTTAAGAGAGTCTGTTTCTGGAGTGAAATGAAGTGTTTTGCTCAAGAACACAATGTATTGCCTGGTCCAGGAATGAAACCACAATCTTACAATCATGAGTCCAACACCCTAACCACTAAGCCATGCACCTTCACATCCAGGCATTTAAGAGAGTCTGTTTCTGGAGTGAAATGAAGCGTTTTGCTCAAGGACACAATGTATTGCCTGGTCCAGGAATTGAAACCACAATCTTACAATCATGAGTCCAACACCCTAACCACTAAGCCATGCACCTTCACATCCAGGCATTTAAGAGAGTCTGTTTCTGGAGTGAAATGAAGCGTTTTGCTCAAGGACACAATGTATTGCCTGGTCCAGGAATTGAAACCACAATCTTACAATCATGAGTCCAACACCCTAACCACTAAGCCATGCACCTTCACATCCAGGCATTTAAGAGAGTCTGTTTCTGGAGTGAAATGAAGTGTTTTGCTCAAGGACACAATGTATTGCCTGGTCCAGGAATTGAAACCACAATCTTACAATCATGAGTCCAACACCTAACCACTAAGCCATGCACCTTCACATCCAGGCATTTAAGAGAGTCTGTTTCTGGAGTGAAATGAAGTGTTTTGCTCAAGGAACAATGTATTGCCTGGTCCAGGAATTGAAACCACAATCTTACAATCATGAGTCCAACACCCTAACCACTAAGCCATGCACCTTCACATCCAGGCATTTAAGAGAGTCTGTTTCTGGAGTGAAATGAAGTGTTTTGCTCAAGAACACAATGTATTGCCTGGTCCAGGAATTGAAACCACAATCTTACAATCATGAGTCCAACACCCTAACCACTAAGCCATGCACCTTCACATCCAGGCATTTAAGGGAGTCTGTTTCTGAAGTGAAATGAAGCGTTTTGCTCAAGGACACAATGTATTGCCTCGTCCAGGAATTGAAACCACAATCTTACAATCATGAGTCCAACACCCTAACCACTAAGCCATGCACCTTCACATCCAGGCATTTAAGAGAGTCTGTTTCTGGAGTGAAATGAAGTGTTTTGCTCAAGGAACAATGTATTGCCTGGTCCAGGAATTGAAACCACAATCTTACAATCATGAGTCCAACACCCTAACCACTAAGCCATGCACCTTCACATCCAGGCATTTAAGAGAGTCTGTTTCTGGAGTGAAATGAAGTGTTTTGCTCAAGAACACAATGTATTGCCTGGTCCAGGAATTGAAACACAATCTTACAATCATGAGTCCAACACCCTAACCACTAAGCCATGCACCTTCACATCCAGGCATTTAAGAGAGTCTGTTTCTGGAGTGAAATGAAGCGTTTTGCTCAAGGACACAATGTATTGCCTGGTCCAGGAATTGAAACCACAATCTTACAATCATGAGTCCAACACCCTAACCACTAAGCCATGCACCTTCACATCCAGGCATTTAAGAGAGTCTGTTTCTGGAGTGAAATGAAGCGTTTTGCTCAAGGACACAATGTATTGCCTGGTCCAGGAATTGAAACCACAATCTTACAATCATGAGTCCAACTCCCTAAACACTAAGCCATGCCCTTCACATCCAGGCATTTAAGAGAGTCTGTTTCTGGAGTGAAATGAAGTGTTTTGCTCAAGAACACAATGTATTGCCTGGTCCAGGAATTGAAACCACAATCTTACAATCATGAGTCCAACACCCTAACCACTAAGCCATGCACCTTCACATCCAGGCATTTAAGAGAGTCTGTTTCTGGAGTGAAATGAAGTGTTTTGCTCAAGAACACAATGTATTGCCTGGTCCAGGAATTGAAACCACAATCTTACAATCATGAGTCCAACACCCTAACCACTAAGCCATGCACCTTCACATCCAGGCATTTAAGAGAGTCTGTTTCTGGAGTGAAATGAAGCGTTTTGCTCAAGGACACAATGTATTGCCTGGTCCAGGAATTGAAACCACAATCTTACAATCATGAGTCCAACACCCTAACCACTAAGCCATGCACCTTCACATCCAGGCATTTAAGAGAGTCTGTTTCTGGAGTGAAATGAAGCGTTTTGCTCAAGGACACAATGTATTGCCTGGTCCAGGAATTGAAACCACAATCTTACAATCATGAGTCCAACTCCCTAAACACTAAGCCATGCACCTTCACATCCAGGCATTTAAGAGAGTCTGTTTCTGGAGTGAAATGAAGTGTTTTGCTCAAGGACACAATGTATTGCCTGGTCCAGGAATTGAAACCACAATCTTACAATCATGAGTCCGACTCCCTAACCACTAAGCCATGCACCTTCACATCCAGGCATTTAAGAGAGTCTGTTTCTGGAGAGAAATGAAGTGTTTTGCTCAAGAACACAATGTATTGCCTGGTCCAGGAATTGAAACCACAATCTTACAATCATGAGTCCGACTCCCTAACCACTAAGCCATGCACCTTCACATCCAGGCATTTAAGAGAGTCTGTTTCTGGAGAGAAATGAAGTGTTTTGCTCAAGAACACAATGTATTGCCTGGTCCAGGAATTGAAACCACAATCTTACAATCATGAGTCCGACTCCCTAACCACTAAGCCATGCACCTTCACATCCAGGCATTTAAGGGAGTCTGTTTCTGGAGTGAAATGAAGTGTTTTGCTCAAGAACACAATGTATTGCCTGGTCCAGGAATTGAAACCACAATCTTACAATCATGAGTCCAACACCCTAACCACTAAGCCATGCACCTTCACATCCAGGCATTTAAGAGAGTCTGTTTCTGGAGAGAAATGAAGTGTTTTGCTCAAGACACAATGTATTGCCTGGTCCAGGAATTGAAACCACAATCTTACAATCATGAGTCCGACTCCCTAACCACTAAGCCATGCACCTTCACATCCAGGCATTTAAGGGAGTCTGTTTCTGGAGTGAAATGAAGTTTTTGCTCAAGAACACAATGTATTGCCTGGTCCAGGAATTGAAACCACAATCTTACAATCATGAGTCCAACACCCTAACCACTAAGCCATGCACCTTCACATCCAGGCATTTAAGAGAGTCTGTTTCTGGAGTGAAATGAAGTGTTTTGCTCAAGAACACAATGTATTGCCTGGTCCAGGAATTGAAACCACAATCTTACAATCATGAGTCCGACTCCCTAAACACTAAGCCACACACACACACAGGGGCATGGCTGTGTGCTAAGAAGTTTGCTTCCCAACCACATGGTCTTGAGTTCAGTCCCACTGCATGGCATCTTGGGCAATCGCCTTCTACTAGAACCTCAGGCTGACCAAAGCCTTGTGAATGGATTTGTTAGATGGAAACTGAAAGAAGCCCATCGTAAATATATATATATATGTATATATATATAATCAAAATAAGAAACAAGAATATCCAAGGTAGTGTAGTACAATCGTTTCATGCTACTTCATTTAATTAAACAATGTAAGTATTACATCAGTTTTAAAATGTAGAGCAATCTTCAGCCACATATAGAATTTTTTGATTAATTAGACAATGTACATTTATATACTTATTCCATTTGCAAACATTACAAAGAGGGTAGATATATAGACAGAGAGGTTAATTTCATCATTAAGAACATGGCAGTAGAAGATCCTTCCCTATGGACAGATTCTTTATCACTGAGTTCACTTAGTTATTTAGATTTATCAATGGGGAGGATTTTTTTTTATTTGGTTCAATGGAGAGAAACAAGAATTTTTTGATAGTGGAAGGGGTGGTACAAATGTCAAAGCCATAAATCCAACCCCATTATAAGGAATTTAACTTTGGCATAT
This sequence comes from Octopus sinensis, assembly GCF_006345805.1. Taxonomy (NCBI): domain Eukaryota; kingdom Metazoa; phylum Mollusca; class Cephalopoda; order Octopoda; family Octopodidae; genus Octopus; species Octopus sinensis. Next base: position 2,804,651 of record NC_043023.1, read on the forward strand.
TTATATGTATTTTAGCTAAAGTTAGGAGGCTGAAGTTAGTTGTGTAGGGAGAATAGAGACTACTAATGCTCTAGGGATTTCTAATGTTCATAAACATTTAACAGCCATAATCTTGCTGTGATTTTAAATAAATATCTTTTAGATAGTTTTTTCCAAAGGATTCCAATAAATTTTAGTATCTTATGTAGGGATGGAGAATACAGAAATCATTTCATATTTAAATAAATATATATCAATCTTTATTAATATAGATTTATAGTTAATTAGTAAAGAGTGATTCATTTTTATTAACGAGTTAATTTAGAGGAATGTGCTAAACATATTTATTACCTATAAAAAATTAAAAAATTTTTTAACTTATCAATTAGCACATATATCAAGAGCCTATAAGATATATGGATAATACCATACCAAATTCTGGTGCCTTTAACTTAAGTACCATATTCATCTGAATCTAAATTTTGCTGAACCTATATATATATATATATCAATTAAATATTCTTTTATTCTTTTACTTGTTTCAGTCATTTGACTGTGGCCATGATGGAGCACTACCTTTAGTCAAACAGATCATCCCCAGGACTTATTGTTTGTAAGCCTAGTACTTATTCTATTAGTCTATTTTGCTGAACCGCTAAGTTATGAGGACGTAAACACACCAAAGTTGGTTGTCAAGTAATTGTCGGGGGACAGACATGCACACAAACACATAAATATATACATATAAATATATATATATATATATATATATATATGTATGTATGTATGTATGTATGTATGTATGTATGTATATATATGTATGTATGTATATTTGTATGTATATATGTATGTCTTCTTTGAGTTTCTGTCTACTAAATCCACTCACAAGGCTTTAGTCTGCCTGAGTTTATAGTAGAAGACACTTGCCCAAGATGTCACACCGTAGGACTGAACACAGAATCATGTGTTTGCGATGCAAGCTTCTTACCACACAGCCACACCTGTGCATATAAAGTTAAAATCTATATAAGATTTTATAAGGTAGCCATCGTGTAAACTAATTAAGGTAAAAAAATTAATACTAAGTATATAATTTTTTTAAATACATTATTACATTAAGGGTTGTTGCTATAAGTAAAGCCATATGCTAGAAAGAGATGCTAAAGTCAAACTACTTTATCAAAATATACACCTATGCTGAAGTCGAGGAAATGAACAAAGAAATGAATATATATTTATGTGTGTGTCTTTGTGCTTATGTTTGTCTCCACTACCTTCACTTGACAACCGATGTTGGTGTGTTTATGTCCCTGTGACGTAGCAGTTCAGCAAACATGACCAATAGAAAAAGTACAAAGAATAAGTCCTGGGGTCGATTTCTAAAAAGTGGTGCTCCAGCTTGGCCACAGTCTGAAACAAGTAAAAGAATAAAAGAATATTAATGTATATCTTCTTTTACTTGTTTCAGTCATTAGACAGTGGCCATGCTGGTGCATCGCCTTGAAGGGTGCTTAGTCAAATGAACTGAGCCCAGCCCTTTTAGTTTTTAAGCCTGGTGTGTATTCCATCCATCTCTTTTGCCAAGTCGCTAAGTTAAGAGGACATAAACATACCAACACCCTTTGTCAGGTAGCGGTGGGGAACACACACACACAAGTTCAATGTACCAAATCTACTCACAAGGATTTGATCAGCCTAAGGCTATAGTAGAAGACACTTGCCCAAGGTGCCACGCAGTGGGACTGAACCCGGAACCATGTTGTTGAGAAGCAAGCTTCTGACCCACATGGCCACACCTACATCTATACATATATATATATATATATACACATATATATAAAATATATATACATATATAAATATACATATGTATATATATATATCATCATCATCATCATCATCATCATTTAGCGTCCGTTTTCCATGCTAGCATGGGTTGGACGGTTCAACTGGGGTCTGGGGAGCCCGAAGGCTGCACCAGGCCAGTCAGATCTGGCAGTGTTTCTACAGCTGGATGCCCTTCCTAACGCCAACCACTCCGAGAGTGTAGTGGGTGATTTTATGTGCCACCGACACAGGTGCCAGACGAGGCTGGCGAACGGCCACGCTCGGATGGTTGTTTTTATGTGCCACCGACACAGGTGCCAGACGAGGCTGGCAGACGGCCACGCTCGGATGGTGTTTTTAGTGCCACCGACACAGGTGCCAGATGAGGCTGGCAGGTGCCAGACGAGGCTGGCAGACGGCCACGCTCGGATGGTGTTTTTATGTGCCACCGACACAGGTGCCAGATGAGGCTGGCGGACGGCCACGATCGGATGGTGTTTGTTACGTCCCCAAAGCACGGAGGCCAGTCTATGCGGTACTGGCTACGGCCACGTTCGGATGATTTTCTTGTGTGCCACCGGCACTGGTACCACAAAGATACAAATTCCATTTATGCTCATCTATTTTGATTTGTTTTGATTTGTTTTGATTTGATTTGATTTTCACTTGCCTCAACAGGTCTTCACAAGTGTCACAAGAAGGAAGGTATGCACAGGTGGACTGTCTACGTCGCCGGGTCTTCGGATGGTGTCTTTATGTGCCACCGACACAGGTGCCAGATGTGGCTGGCGAACGGCCACGATCGGATGGTTTTCTTGTGTGCCACCGGTACTGGAACCACAAAGATACAAATTCCATTGATGTTCATCTATTTTGATTTGGTTTGATTTTCACTTGCCTCAACAGGTCTTCACAAGTGTCACGCGTGTCAACACACTTGCCTCAACAGGTCTCCACAAGTGTCACACACTTGCCTCTGCCTCAACAGGTCTTCACAAGTGTCACACACTTGCCTCTGCCTCAACAGGTCTTCACAAGTGTCATAAGAGGGAAGGTATGCACAGGTGGACTGACTACGTCGCCGGGTCTTTGGATGGTGTTTTTATGTGCCACCGACACAGGTGCCAGGTGAGGCTGGCGAACGGCCACGATCAGATGGTGTTTGTTGTGCCCACAGCACGGAGGCCAGTCGATGCGGTACCAGCTACGGCCACTTCGGATGGTTTTCTTGTGTGCCACCGGTACTGGAACCACAAAGATACAAATTCCATTGATATTCATCTTTTGATTTGGTTTGATTTTCACTTGCCTCAACAGGTCTTCACAAGTGTCACACACTTGCCTCAACAGGTCTTCACAAGTGTCATAAGAGGGAAGGTATGCACAGGTGGACTGACTACGTCGCCGGGTCTTCGGATGGTGTCTTTATGTGCCACCGGCACAGGTGCCAGATGAGGCTGGCGAACGGCCACGATCGGATGGTGTTTTTGTGCCCACAGCACGGAGGCCGTCGATGCGTACGGTGGTACTGGTTACGGCCACGTTTGGGTGGTTTTCTTGTGTGCCACCGGCACTGGTACCACAAAGAATACAATTCCACTGATGTTCATCTATTTTGATTTGTTTTGATTTGATTTGATTTTCACTTGCCTCAACAGGTCTTCATAAGTGTCACAAGAAGGAAGGTATGCACAGGACTGACTACGTCCCAGGTCGGGGCCACGGGTTATGGCCTGACTAGTCTTGCCGGGTCTTCTCATGCACAGCATACTTCCATAGGTCTCGGTCTCTAGACATTTCCTTAGTGAGACCTAAAGTTCGAAGGTCGTGCTTCACCACCTCGTCCCAGGTTTTCCTGGGTCTACCTCTTCCACAGGTTCCCTCCACTGCTAGGGTGTAGCACTTTTGCACACAACTATCTTCAGCCTTTCTTGTCACATGACCATACCAGCGCAGCCGTCTCTCTTGCACGCCACAACTGACGCTTCTTAGGTTCAGCTTTTCTCTCAAGGAACTTACACTCTGACGATTATGAACACTGACATTACACATCCATCGGAGCATACTGGCTTCATTTCTTGCGAGCTTACGCATATCCTCAGCAGTCACGGCCCATGTTTCACTACCATGTAGCATGGCTGTACGTACACATGCATCATACAGTCTGCCTTTTACTCTGAGCGAGAGGCCTTTTGTCACCAGCAGGGGTAAGAGCTCTCTAAACTTTGCCCAGGCTATTCTTACTCTAGCAGTTACACTTTCAGCACACCCACCCCCGCTACTGACTTGGTCTCCTAGGTAGCGGAAGCTATCAACTACTTCTAGTTTGTCTCCCTGGAACGTGGCAGAAGTTGGTCTCTGCATATTTCCAGTGTTTATTGCTCCTGAGCATTTGCCACAGACAAAAACTATTTTCCTAGTTAGCCTTCCTTTGACATTGCTGCACCTCTTATGTGTCCATAGCTTACACTTGGTGCATCTTATAGAGTTTCTACCTACACCTTTTTTACAGATCGAGCAGGGCCATCTACCTGAAGGCGTTTGTGATTGATCTACCTTCCTACTTATTAGAACTTTGGTTTTGGCTAGGTTGATTCTAAGGCCCTTCGATTCTAATCCTTGTTTCCACACCTGGAACTTCTCCTCCAGTTCTGATAGTGACTCAGCAATTAGAGCAAGGTCATCAGCATAGAGGAGCTCCCAGGGGCAACCTGTCTTGAATTCCTCCGTTATTGCCTGGAGGACTATGATAAATAGGAGGGGACTGAGGACTGAACCTTGGTGGACCCCAACCTCTACCCGGAATTCTTCACTGTACTCGTTGCCCACCCTCACCTTACTAGCAGCGTCTCTGTACATGGCTTGCACAGCTCTCACCAACCATTCTTCTATCCCTAGTTTCCTCATTGACCACCAGATAAGGGACCGGGGGACCCTGTCAAAGGCTTTCTCCAAGTCAACAAAAGCCAGGTACAAGGGCTTATCTTTGGCTAGGTATTTCTCCTGCAGCTGTCTTACCAGGAATATAGCATCAGTAGTACTTTTCCCTGGCACGAACCCAAACTGCATATCATCTAAGGTAACTCTCTCTCTAATTAGTTCGGCTACAACCCTCTCCGTAACCTTCATTACCTGATCCAGCAGCTTGATGCCCCTGTAGTTATTTGTCTCTAGGGCGTCGCCTTTACCTTTGTAGCAGTTGACTATTATGCTGCTACACCAGTCATTGGGTATGACCCCCTCGTGTATCACCTGGTTAACTATACGGGTGACTAAGCTATAGCCGACACCACCAGATATTTTGAGCATCTCTGCAGTAATTCCTGATGGGCCTGGGGCTTTCCCTGTTTTCATGCTTCTAATTGCCTTATCTACTAAGGAACTGTTAACTCGGATTGCTGGTCCCTCTGTTGGGTCGACATTCGGCAGACTCTCTTTATCCCATTCATTTTCTTCATTCAGCAACCTATCATAGTGGCGTCTCCAAGTCTCTCTCTTTGCACCCTCATTAAGTGCAAGTGAACCGTCCTCCTTGCGAACACATTTCTCTCCTACCACGTCACGATTCTCTCTCACACACTGTCTTGCAACACGAAATACCTCAAGTCTTTCATCCTCACGACGCAGGACATTGGCAAATTTTTCCTTCTCTGCTTCCCCTCTGGCTAGATAGACCTGTCTCCTGGCTTCCCTTCTGGCAGACTGATACACTTCCCTGCTACCACCGTTCTTCCAGGCCTTCCAAGCCTGTTTCTTTTGTCTAATAGCCCTGTCAACAATATTGTTCCACCACCACGTTATTTTGGGTCTTAAGGGGACTTTGCACCAGCCACAGATCTGGTCAGCGGCTTTCAGCAGGTTGTCCCTCAGAAGCGTCCAGTTGTCTTCTACCCCATGCGTAGCTATACTCCCTTCCATTTCGTCTAAAGCTTCAAATAACATATCTCTAAATCTCTGTCCATTCGCAGGGTCTTTAAGCTTCCAGACCCTTCTTCTCCATGTTGGTCGTCTTCTAGTCGCCCTCTTAGTCCTGATCCTAAAGTCACTAACTACCAGTCTATGTTGTGGGGTGCATTCTTCACTTGGGAAGGTTTTGGCATTTATAAGCAGCCATCTTTCCCTTTTTCTGGCAAGGATGTAGTCGATTTGGCTAGTATGCCGGCCCGATCGGTAGGTGACCAGGTGGCTTGTCGGTTTCCTGAAGTTAGTGTTGCAAATCATAAGACTATTCGCATCGCAGAACTCCAGCAGCCTGGTTCCCTCCTCGTTGCGGGAACCATAACCGTAGCCTCCATGCACGCCATGGAAGCCCCCAGCACGTCGTCCAACATGCCCATTGAAGTCACCAGCCACAAAGAGAAGGTCCCTGTCGTTCGTCAATGATGTGGTCTGCAGTAGGTTGTCATAGAAACAGTCTTTCTGTCCATCAGGTAGCCCTGGCTGAGGGGCATAGGCCGATATAATAGTTGCTAAACTATGGTGGAGCACTAATCTAATCTTAATTATTCTGTCACTTACTCTGACTACCTCGATTACCTTATCTACCCATTTTTCGGCGATAAGCATGCCCACACCCCCGACTCCGTCAGTATTCCCAGCCCAGAAAATCTTGTACCTCTGTCCTTTGCCTGTGAGGAACCTAGCAGAACCTCCTCTCCACCTCACTTCTTGAATGCAGCATATATCAACCCACCTCCGTTCAAGCAATTCAACTATCTCGCCAGATCTGCCTTTCAGTGTGCCGACGTTGAGGGTGCCAACCCTGAGGCTGTGGGTGGGGGTGGAAGTGGTATTGGTCCTAATAGCGTCATGTACCTGAAAAGAAAACTCGCGTTGGCAGTATTCATAGACAAACAATGGAACTTAAGTTCAAACCTCGTATACAACACTAAACATATCTTGCAATGACTGAACACTACCTTTTATGGAAGGAGGTGGGGGTGGCGTTGGCGTAAGACTGAGTGTATAAGGAGACAAGGGTGAGAAAAATTTAGGACTTCCTGTACCGGTGGTGGGGGTGGGAGGGCGGGTGCACCGCGAAAACCGGGCTAGTAGCTATAAATAAATACCTAAATTTTGCCTAACCTATGGGAGAAGCGTGGACGATAAGGAGCTATAAATTATAAATACATTTATTCTATATCTACGAGGCGTGAGACTGATCGATAAAATAAAATAAAATTAGGGGCAAGCTTTAAGATTAAATATATATTTAACACAAGACATGAGACAACGATATATAATTAAGATGAACTATAGAATTAGAATTATATGTACATATAAAAAAAAAAAGACACAAGGCGTGAGGCTAAATTTCACAAGTCATAACAATAATACTAATAGAGATAAAACAGGGCTAACTAAAAGATCAGATCAGTTGCAGATAGTTAAGTAGGTACACGGGTTGAAATTAAATATAGATTGCTTAGCTTGGATTCATTTCGTATTTCGTATTTTCGTAGGGAGTCGGATACCAGTCTGAATTCAAGTGAGGCCGTTGAAATCAGTCGCTGGTTTATATGCATATAGGGTGGCGGAGAAAGGGGGGGGGGCGAATGGCGATCGAAAGAAATATAAGACAATTGAAGAGGAACGGGGGGGGTCGTGGCCCACCAAGAATCGGCCGGCAGCCATTTCTTCCTTCCTTGGGAGAGAAATAGTTATTAGTAGCTATAAATAAATACCTAAATTTTGCCTAACCTATGGGAGAAGCGTGGACGATAAGGAGCTATAAATTATAAATACATTTATTCTATATCTACGAGGCGTGAGACTGATCGAAAATAAAATAAAATTAGGGGCAAGCTTTAAGATTAAATATATATTTAACACAAGACATGAGACAACGATATATAATTAAGATGAACTATAGAATTAGAATTATATGTACATATAAAAAAAAAAAGACACAAGGCGTGAGGCTAAATTTCACAAGTCATAACAATAATACTAATAGAGATAAAACAGGGCTAACTAAAAGATCAGATCAGTTGCAGATAGTTAAGTAGGTACACGGGTTGAAATTAAATATAGATTGCTTAGCTTGGATTCATATTTCGTATTTCGTATTTTCGTAGGGAGTCGGATACCAGTCTGAATTCAAGTGAGGCCGTTGAAATCAGTCGCTGGTTTATATGCATATAGGGTGGCGGAGAAAAGGGGGGGGGGGCGAATGGCGATCGAAAGAAATATAAGACAATTGAAGAGGAACGGGGGGGGTCGTGGCCCACCAAGAATCGGCCGGCAGCCATTTCTTCCTTCCTTGGGAGAGAAATAGTTATTAGTAGCTATAAATAAATACCTAAATTTTGCCTAACCTATGGGAGAAGCGTGGACGATAAGGAGCTATAAATTATAAATACATTTATTCTATATCTACGAGGCGTGAGACTGATCGATAAAATAAAATAAAATTAGGGGCAAGCTTTAAGATTAAAATATATTTAACACAAGACATGAGACAACGATATATAATTAAGATGAACTATAGAATTAGAATTATATGTACATATAAAAAAAAAAGACACAAGGCGTGAGGCTAAATTTCACAAGTCATAACAATAATACTAATAGAGATAAAACAGGGCTAACTAAAAGATCAGATCAGTTGCAGATAGTTAAGTAGGTACACGGGTTGAAATAAATATAGATTGCTTAGCTTGGATTCATATTTCGTATTTCGTATTTTCGTAGGGAGTCGGATACCAGTCTGAATTCAAGTGAGGCCGTTGAAATCAGTCGCTGGTTTATATGCATATAGGGTGGCGGAGAAAAGGGGGGGGGGCGAATGGCGATCGAAAGAAATATAAGACAATTGAAGAGGAACGGGGGGGGTCGTGGCCCACCAAGAATCGGCCGGCAGCCATTTCTTCCTTCCTGGGAGAGAAATAGTTATTAGTAGCTATAAATAAATACCTAAATTTTGCCTAACCTATGGGAGAAGCGTGGACGATAAGGAGCTATAAATTATAAATACATTTATTCTATATCTACGAGGCGTGAGACTGATCGATAAAATAAAATAAAATTAGGGGCAAGCTTTAAGATTAAATATATATTTAACACAAGACATGAGACAACGATATATAATTAAGATGAACTATAGAATTAGAATATATGTACATATAAAAAAAAAAGACACAAGGCGTGAGGCTAAATTTCACAAGTCATAACAATAATACTAATAGAGATAAAACAGGGCTAACTAAAAGATCAGATCAGTTGCAGATAGTTAAGTAGGTACACGGGTTGAAATTAAATATAGATTGCTTAGCTTGGATTCATATTTCGTATTTCGTATTTTCGTAGGGAGTCGGATACCAGTCTGAATTCAAGTGAGGCCGTTGAAATCAGTCGCTGGTTTATATGCATATAGGGTGGCGGAGAAAAGGGGGGGGGGGCGAATGGCGATCGAAGAATATAAGACAATTGAAGAGGAACGGGGGGGGTCGTGGCCCACCAAGAATCGGCCGGCAGCCATTCTTCCTTCCTTGGGAGAGAAATAGTTATTAGTAGCTATAAATAAATACCTAAATTTTGCCTAACCTATGGGAGAAGCGTGGACGATAAGGAGCTATAAATTATAAATACATTTATTCTATATCTACGAGGCGTGAGACTGATCGATAAAATAAAATAAAATTAGGGGCAAGCTTTAAGATTAAAATATATTTAACACAAGACATGAGACAACGATATATAATTAAGATGAACTATAGAATTAGAATATATGTACATATAAAAAAAAAAGACACAAGGCGTGAGGCTAAATTTCACAAGTCATAACAATAATACTAATAGAGATAAAACAGGGCTAACTAAAAGATCAGATCAGTTGCAGATAGTTAAGTAGGTACACGGGTTGAAATTAAATATAGATTGCTTAGCTTGGATTCATATTTCGTATTCGTATTTTCGTAGGGAGTCGGATACCAGTCTGAATTCAAGTGAGGCCGTTGAAATCAGTCGCTGGTTTATATGCATATAGGGTGGCGGAGAAAAGGGGGGGGGGGCGAATGGCGATCGAAAGAAATATAAGACAATTGAAGAGGAACGGGGGGGGTCGTGGCCCACCAAGAATCGGCCGGCAGCCATTTCTTCCTTCCTTGGGAGAGAAATAGTTATTAGTAGCTATAAATAAATACCTAAATTTTGCCTAACTATGGGAGAAGCGTGGACGATAAGGAGCTATAAATTATAAATACATTTATTCTATATCTACGAGGCGTGAGACTGATCGATAAAATAAAATAAAATTAGGGGCAAGCTTAAGATTAAAATATATTTAACACAAGACATGAGACAACGATATATAATTAAGATGAACTATAGAATTAGAATTATATGTACATATATATATATATATATATATATACATATATATATGTGTGTGTGTATATTTATATACACGTGCACGTATACATATCCCTATATATTTATGCATAGATATTGATATACACATTGTCAAATATACACACTCACACGCCATTGTAAATAAGTACATACACAAACCATTTCTGTGCATCTTTATACTTCCCTTTCTCTCACTCTCCCTCTCTCTCTCTCCCCTTCTCTCATATATATATGTATGTTATATATATAATAGATATTTATATATACATATGTATGTGTGTGTATATATATATATAATTGATATATATATATGTATGTGTGAATATATATATGTATATATATGTATATATGTGTATACATATATATATGTGTATATATGTATATATGTGTATATATGTATATATTTATATATATAGGGAGAGATAGATAGATAGATAGACACACACATGGATATGTTTTTATACATATATATATGAATATATATATGCATGTGTATATATATATATATATATATCTATATATATATATATATATATATATGTATGTACAAATATATATAAATTCATCTTTCTATCTTTATTTGTGTGTGTGAGTATGTGTGTGTGTGTGTGTGTGTGTGTGTGTGTGTCTGTGTGTGTGTGTACACTGCTATATTGCACTCATAACTATCCACAGAAATTCATTACAATTTGGTCAATTAAGAATTTCGGAATACAGTGGAATTTAGGATCGGCGAAACAAAGTAAGTTTTCGCTTAACGGAAACATAATGATTGTTAGAAACAGCAGGAATTCCATTCCTGTTCCGAAATAAGTAATATTGTTTCCAGGATGTTAGGCCTCATTCCCTGTATGTGGTGTGTTTTTCGAAATTTCTCCCATTACTTGGACACCAAGACGGCATCACCATGTCATCCTCCTACGTACTCAGCACTTGCTAATGATTATGCGTTCGCACCTGATAATGATGAGAAATCAGTCAGCCGACCAATAAGAAACGTCTGCTGTAAGTGCTTGTGTTAGTTAGTCTCAGTGGTCGTAGATAGTTGGTGTTGGTGTTGTTACTGGTGTTGTGGTTGTGATGTATTTTAGTTAACTGCCTTCAGTGTAAACAGGAACAGTAGGGGTTCAAATTAACTGGTAGCCTACCACAATTTGTCTCACTTAATCCGAGCGTCACAAATGTGTATTTTTGACGCTCTATACATTTACAAGTCAACGATGCTGAGAGAATTCTTATCGGGTTGGATGGAGATAGGGTGGAGGAGGAGTGATGGGTTTTGCTGTTGGTGGTGGTAGTGGTAGTGGTGGTGGTGGTGGTCACCATGGTGACGATGTTGATGTGATATTTTTGCGTGTATTAATTTTTTTTCTGGAGAAAAAGAAAACGAGGTGTATATCTGTATACACTCTCTCTTTCAATCACACAGAAGCCAAGTATATTTGTGTATGTGTATTACAGGGGTTGGACAAAATAATGGAAACACCTAGCATCATAGCATCAGAATTTTGAAGTATCTATAAAACCATCAAAAGTTGGTTTATTTTTATGTTTTTTGATTTATTAGTAGTGTTGCTTAACCCTTTTCTTACTCTCTTTACTCTTTTACTTGTTTCAGTCATTTGACTGCGGCCATGCTGGAGCACCGCCTTTAGTCAAGCAAATCAACCCCAGGACTTATTCTTTGTAAGCCTAGTACTTATTCTATCAGTCTCTCTTGCCGAACCGCTAAGTGACGGGGACGTAAACACACCAGCATCAGTTGTCAAGCAATGCTAGGGGGACAAACACAGACACACAAACACACACACACATACATATATATATATGTGCTTTCAAAATGTGACCGTGTGTGTACCGTTGGCGATTTTTTTCCTCTGTCTTCCCTTCTCTGGATCTTTCCTTCTCCTATGTTTCTGACGAAGAGCTCCGCTTGAAACATTAAACCCTCCTTCTTTCCTTCTTTCCTGAGCATCCAATAATACTATATTTGTTCCACGTCCTCACATTGTTGTGTTTTTTTGTTCTTTCTTGTTTGGATTAACTTATATATATATATATATATATATATATATATATATACATATACATACATATACATATATACATATACATATATACGACAGGCTTCTTTCAGTTTCTGTCTACCAAATCCACTCACAAGGCATTGGTTGGCCCGGGGCTATAGCAGAAGATACTTGCCCAAGATGCTACACAGTGGGACTGAACCCGGAACCATGTGGCTGGTTAGCAAGCTACTTACCACACAGCCACTCCTGCGCCTGTTACTGTATTTATTTTGAGATATTCTGTGTTTCTTTCAATTAATTTTAAATATAACAAAGAATTTAGTAAAACAATTTAGTTCTCATTCAGCTAGTGTTTAATCGATAAATTGTGACTATGGTTTGGTGGAAGATTTTAATTCAAAACTTAGGAAAACAAGACATTTGTATTACAGAGCCAGAACTATTAAAAAAATTAAATTAAAATTAAGATTAACATTCATAGTTTATTTTACTTTTTCCTGCAAGAACACGTGATAATATTCTTTGGTTCTGGTAGCATGACAAGTTCAACTGACTGTTACCTCTATAAATCTTTTCAAACACATATATATATATGTATATATAAATTAAAATAGGTGCACGAGTGGCTGTGTGGTAAGTATCTTGCTTACAAAATACATGGTTCCAGGTTCAGTCCCACTGCATGGCACCTTGAGCAAGTGTCTTCTACTATGACCTCGGGCTGGCTAAAGCCTTGTGAGTGGATTTGGTAGACGGAAACTAAAAGAAGCTCGTCGTATATATGTATATATATATGTGTGTGTGTGTATATGTTTGTGTGTCTGTGTTTGTCCCCCTAGCATTGCTTGGTGGTGTATTTACATCCCCGTTAACTTAGCGGTAAGGCAAAAGAACCTGATAAAATAAGTACCAGGCTTCCAAAGAATAAGTCCAAAGATTTGTTCGACTGAAGGTGGTGCTCCAGCATGGCCACAGTCACATGACTGAAATAAATAAAAGAGAGGGAGAGTAGCTGAATTACCCGGCAGTGCCCAGGCTACTGCTGTTCTTATTCAGGTTAATATACAATAACTCTTTACTCTGTTTTACTTGTTTCAGTCATTTGACTACAGCCATGCTGGAGCACTGCCTTTAGTCGAGCAAATCGACCTCTGGACTTATTCTTTGTAAGCCTAGTACTTATTCTGTCAGTCTCTTTTGCCGAACCAATAAGTGATTGGGACGTAAACACACCAGCATCGGTTGTCAAGCAATGCTAGGGGGACAAACACAGACACATAAACATATACACACACATATATATATATATATATATATACATATATATGACAGGCTTCTTTCAGTTTCCGTCTACCGAATCCACTCACAAGGCATTGGTCGGCCCGGGGCTATAGTAGAAGACACTTGCCCAAGATGCCACGCAGTGGGACTGAACCCAGAACCATGTCGTTGGTAAGCAAGCTACTTACCACTTTTCCCATTATTATTTCAAAATATCTATGTTTTATCAAAAAATATGCAAATTGTAATGATAATAGAATTTAGAACTGAAAAATCTGTCAATGTTGAAGCACCTCAGAGTAAACAATATTCATTGTGTAATTGTTTGTTGGTGTCCAAATAAATACATTGTTGCAGCTTCCAGCTCATGAGCAAGCAACAGAGAGTTAGCCATAGGAGAAGCATGTTGCAGGCAGTGAGATGGCAGAAACGTTGGCACACCGGGCGAAATGCCTTGTGGTATTTCATCCATCGCTGCGTTCTGAGTTCAAATTCCGCCGAGGTCGACTTTGCCTTTCATCCTTTCAGAGTCGATAAATTAAGTACCAGTTACACACTGGGATCGATATAATCGACTTACTCTGTTTGTCTGTCCTTGTTTGTCCCTTCTGTGTGTAGCCCCTTGTGGGTAGTAATGAAATAGGTATTTTGTCTGCCACTGCGTTCTGAGTTCAAATTCTGCCGAGGTCGACTTTGCTTTTCATCCTTTCGGGGTTGATTAAATAAGTACCAGTTATGCACTGGGGTTGATATAATCTACTTAATCCCTTTGTCCTTGTTTGTCCCCTCTGTGTGTAGCCCCTTGTGGGTAGTTAAGAAATAAGAAACGTTAGCACACCGGTGAAATGCTTTGTGGTATTTCGTCTGCCGTTATGTTCTGAGTTCAAATTCCGCTGAGGTCGACTTTGCCTTTCATCCTTTCGGGGTTGATTAAATAAGTACCAGTTATGCACTGGAGTCAATGTAATCGACTAAATCCATTTGTCTGTCCTTGTTTGTCCCCTCTATGTTTAGCCCCTTGTGGGCAATAAACAAATAAGAAGCATGTAGCAGAGAGATGGCGTCCAATTACCATGAGGGATTGACTCTGAGATTTGTTAATTGAAATACTAAAACTTAAAGTGTCTTAAATTCAAATGGAACATCTGTAGGTATGAGAGGAAATTTAGGATTAAAGACATTTTCTTCTTTGTGACCACCTGTTATGATTGTTACCTGTAGGACTTGGGGCTTCAATGAAAGTAACAATTGAGTTTCATTACACAGGTGATGTGGGTGAAGATTCCTAAGCAACATAATGGGAGCATCCAGCTTTAGTGTCAAGTTATGCAGTGGCATCCCAGTGGGGTTAAATGTGTTCAGAAATTGAATAGGGTATTGAACAGCCTGATCTTGATCGACTGTTGTGTGAATTGATTGAAAAGTCATTTCTGATGTCTCTCCTTTACTCTTTTACTTGTTTCAGTCATTTGACTGCGGC
>NC_043023.1:2851895-2864395 GCF_006345805.1 Octopus sinensis
AATAATATATATATGTGTGTGTGTGTGTGTGTGTGTGTGTGGGGTGTGTTATGTTTTATGTTTTTCCCCCCCTACATTGCTTGATCACCAATGGTGGTGTGTTTACAAATCCCTGTAACTTAGTGGTTTGGTAAAAAGCGACCGATAGAATAAGTACTGGGCTTACAAAAGAATAAGTCCCGGGGTCGAGTTGCTTGACTAAAGGCGGTGCTCCAGCATGGCCACAGTCAAATGACTGAAACAAGTAAAAGAGTATATATACATATATACACACATGCTGTATGTTTATATATAGATATATGTATTTATGTGTGAAGGTACATGGCTCAGTGGTTAGAGCATCAGGTTCACAATCATGAGGTAGTGGGTTCGATTCTGAGGTTGGGCTTTGTGTTGTATCCTTGAACAAGACACTTTATTTCCCGGGGTCGAGTTGCTTGACTAAAGGCGGTGCTCCAGCATGGCCACAGTCAAATGACTGAAACAAGTAAAAGAGTATGTATACATATATACACACATGCTGTATGTTTATATATAGATATATGTATTTATGTGTGAAGGTACATGGCTCAGTGGTTAGAGCATCAGGTTCACAATCATGAGGTAGTGGGTTCGATTCTGAGGTTGGGCTTTGTGTTGTATCCTTGAACAAGACACTTTATTTCCCGTTGCTCCAATTCACTCAGCTATAGAAAAGTGCTGCAATGTCACTGGTGCCAAACCATATCAGCCTTTACCTTTCCCTTGGATAACATTGGTGGCTTGGAGAGAAGAGGATGGCATGCATGGGTAACTGTACGTCTTCCATAAATAATCTTACCCAGGGTTGTGCCTCGAAAAGGAGCCTTCTACCTGTAATCCCGTGGTTATTCATGACCGAATAGGATCTTGACCCTTTTATATATGTATGTATGTACATATATCTCTATGTATATAAACGGCAAAATGTCTGTCTGTGTGTGTGTGTATCCTTTATATAAATCCACAATTTTTCAGTTAGATGGCTTGCACTTTCTATGGTCATTCAAAACCATCCAAGGGTGGTCGTGCACATCTTTACACTTCCCCAGTCACCCCGCAAAGCCATTAAAAAATCATATGCCGGGTCATAGTGCTAGTATATATATATATTCACACACATACCATATGTCAATATATATAGGGAGAATTCACAATAGATGAAGACAGGTGGTATAGACAAAAAACAGATATTAGTTTAATGCTCAGGAACTGGATAAGTGTTTAACGTTTCGAACCTAAGCTCTTCCACAGAAAGGAACACAGAAAGAAACAAGGAGAAAAAATAAAGAATCTGTAGTGGCTAGCGTGTATATATACATACATATATATGTCTATATGTACATACACACACACATATATATATATATATATACACACACACATACGCATATTCTGTGTGCCTATATATGTATATATGTATATATATATGTGTGTGTGTGTATACACACACACAGTGTATGTGTATAATAAATATATACACATTATCTATCTATATATATAATTGAAATTTACAGAAAAACAAAAGACAAAGATAGCTGTATAAACACAGACAGGTGTATTAATTTAATACTCAGAGAGATAAGAAAATCTTTTAAGTTTCGAGCCTACGCTCTTCAACAGACCTAATGTGTTTGTGTATATATATATAAATATCTATATATATATATATATATATATATATATATATACATTCACATTATCTATCTGTATACATATATATATATATATATATAAGTATGTATGTACATATATATTTATATATATAATGTATGTATTAAAAATGGGAATGGCCAATTTATGGGATTACCTCATGTTTCCCATCCCTAAACGGTTTAGTTTTATGGCATGTCGTCCACTCTCAAAAACCTGTTTGCTCATGACTTCTTTTTTTTTTTTTTGGAAAAGTCATGAGCCAACAGGTTTTTGGGATCTGACAGTATGCCATAAATCTAAACCGTTTATGGGTGGGAAACCTTATTTAATCCCATAAATGGGCCTTCCCAATTTTTAACATATACTTTTCTACATCTTGGAGTGTGCTTCTTCTTTTGGGTTTATGTGTTTATAAACGATATATATATGTGTGTGTGGTGTGTATATATATATATATATATATATATATACAAGCAAAATGCCCCTCCATCCAATGGACAGTGCTTAGTTGTCAATCATTTAAACCAAATAAGCCTCCCCTTTGAGAAACACTGATTAACCTAAATTTGAGACACCAGCAAAAGAAGAAATAAAGATAGACTTTTTTTCTATTCCAAGAAAAACGATTTTACAAATGTACGTTTCCACGGCTTTATCGATCGCATTCTCACCTGGAATCGATTTTTGTAATTTTTTCAAGACTTATACACGCCCTATACTGTCATTATCTACATATCAAATTTGAACGCAATCGGATGGAGGATGCCCGAGATCCTAGAAGACACACACACAGAATAGATTTTATATAATAGATATATATAACATATGAGAGAATAACTATAATCCTAACTACCACTTTGCTAGCACTTCCTGCTGTGAACTATTCTGCATAGATTTGCATATTACATGTATATGTGGTAGGGCATAAGAATGTCCCTTTTCCAAAATGATCATAACATCCCTCGGACTTTCTTTTTTACCTCATTTCCATTTGGTCCTGGTGCTTAGCCATTTTCTTGTTATTTTCTCTTAATTATTAATTCATATTTGCAGAACAGATGAAACCGTTCGAAAAGTCACTACATAGGGGCCAAAAACCTTCCAAAGTCTCCTAGCTGTCACTAATAGAATTGTTTTCTGGAGCTTTACTAAATTAGGTTTTGTCCCTATATCCATCTCTTCAAATCTTTAGGCATAGTTACTTCTTTACATTATTTACATTTGACGGATATTTGTCCTCATCTTGTTTGTTGTTAACACAACATTTCAGCTGATATACTCTCCAGCCTTCATCAGGTGTCTTGGGGAAATTTCTGTGATACATTTTACCTGCACATTCATTAGCCTCTATCTCAATGGTCCAGGTGTTTTGCTATTTTCCCTCATTTACTATTAATATCTTTTTTCCTTCTTTCTTCAAATTTTCTTCCATTTCTCGCCGAGTGTTTTCCATACACCTAGGGTAGAGACGCTCATTGTATGCATTCCCAGATTACACACGCAAATTCACAGGTAAAACATGTAATTAAGAAATTTATAAATAAATAAATTCATGAATGGATGTTGTTTTCACAGCAATAATGCTCTTCTCAGTACATGAGTCATTCCAGTTAGCATGATTTTTTGCACTTCCTGTAGGGATGGTAAGCCTGGTATCATTTTCAAATAGGTTTCAGTACCATTTTTTTAATCATTCCTAGAGATCCTACAATCACTGGTACTGTAGTCACCTTGAGATGCCACATTTTTTCAATTTCTATTAGCAGGTCTTTATATTTACTAATCTTGTCGAATTCTTTCGCCGCTATATTGTGATCACAAGGAATACTCATGTCAATTAATAAACACACCTTTTTTGTCTGATCTTTTATAATAATATCCGGTTTATTAGCTTTTATAGTTTTGTCGGTATGTACGAGGAAGTCCCAGAGAATCGACACATTATTATCATTATTATCATTATTATCATTATTATTATTATTATTATTGAGTGAGAGAGCAGTGCATGCCATCGAAGTGACATTGGGTTACAGTTATACAAAGCCCAATATACCTGTCATGACTACCCATCTGAGATAAGGGTACACTAGGCACATGCATCACAACCATATGTGCACGACATGGTGATCTCATATCAAGATAACCATTGCATGACCTTGAAGGTAGGACCCAGTTAAAATTTTCTTCAGGATGAGTAGCCCATGCTGCTCAAAAGGTCCCTGAATAAGGGTTGTTTAAGGATGATGAATGAAACTCCCATGTTTCCAGAGGTGAATTATTCAAACCCCAAAGAATTCCTCCCAGCACATGGCTATGATTCTCCCCCACCACTTCTGCTCGTGATCAGAGATGCACATATCGTCAGCCACTAAGGGACATGCCCTCAACTGGTTATGGTCAAGCAACTGACAAGCAAATCTGTGGTATTGAGCAGAATATTTGCTGTGAGCCAACTTTTAAATAATGTACATGATAATACTTCCAATCATTTGAGATAGGAGGCCATGAGAGCCACTGCCTGGTACTGCATCAGGGCAGTTATTATTATTATTATTCTGTGTTTGACTTTTGCTTTACATTTGTACAAATTGGCTCCAAGTCTCACACAGAGACCTCAAGAGACAACAATTTGGAAGTTCATGTTGGTGTTATGCCTAGGGTACCATATATTTGGTTTTGTACATAGTGTTGTTCTAGAGAATGTTTAAGAAACCATAAGAAAATTATGTTTATTTTAAAATTTGAGATTACATAGAAAGTAGTTTGCGTAGGTATTATTATTATTATTATTATTATAATGTAGGCTCAGGCATGGCTGTGTGGTAAGAAGCTTGCCTCCCAACCACATGGTTCCAGGTTCACTCCCCCTGCATGGTACCTCAGGCAAATATCTTCTACTATAGCCTTGGGCTCACCAAAGTCCTGTGAGTATGTTTGGTAGATGGAAACTGAAAGAAGCCCATCGTATATATATGTATATATCTCTGTGTTTGTATATGTGTCTGTGTTTGTTTCCCTCATCACTACTTGGTAAGCAGTGTTGATGTGTTTATGTCCCCTCAACATAGTTGTTTGGGAAAAGAGACCAATAGAATAAGTACTAGGCTTTAAAAAATTGGTCTTGGGGTCGATTCGTTCAACTAAAACCCTTCAAGGCAGTGCCCCAGCATGGCCACAGTCAAATGACAAACACATAAATGATAAAAAATATATACAGACATATCTTTTTATTTGTTTCAGTAATTGGACTGTGGCCAGGCTGGGGCACTGCCTTGAAGGTTTTGAGTCTATCAAATCAACCCCTTTACTTAAATTTCTTTTAAGAGGGTACTTATTTTGTCGTTCTACTTTGCTGAACCGTTAAGTCAAAGACAAGTCTGAGCTGGGGTCATAAACACAGGTACATACACAGATATACACAAGCATATACAGATATACACAGGCGTAGGAGTGGCTGTGTGGTAAGTAGCTTGCTTACGAACCACATGGTTCCGGGTTCAGTCCCACTTGGGCAAGTGTCTTCTGCTATAGCCTCGGGCCAACCAAAGCCTTGTGAGTGGATTTGGTAGACGGAAACTGAAAGAAGCCCATTGTATATATGTATATATATATATATATATATATGTGTGTGTATGTTTTTGTGTGTTGTGTTTATCCCCCCCAACATCGCTTGACAACCAATGCTGGTGTGTTTATGTCCCCGTAACTTAGCATTTCAGCAAAAGAGACCGATAGAATAAGTACTAGGCTTACAAAGAATAAGTCCTGGGGTCAATTTTCTTGACTAAAGGCGGTGCTCCAGCATGGCCACAGTCAAATGACTGAAACAAGTAAATGAATAAAAATGAAAAAGCATGCACAAGATGGGCTTCCTTCAGTTTCCATCTATCAAAGCCACTTATAAGTCTTTGGCTGTCCCTGGGCTTTAGTAGAAGATACACATCCAAGATGCCATGCCATGGGATTGAAACCCAAAGTAAGTTGTTTCAAAGCAAGTGCCTTAACCATACAGCCATGCATACGTACATGTATACATACATAAATGGCTGCACGCATGCTTGCATATATGCATGTGTGAGCATGTATGTATATTGCATGTGTATATATATTTATATGAACGAGGATGTTTGTATAATATATTCATATATGTATATGCGTATGACCATTTGCATGTACATCTGTGTATATATGTTTACATATGGGTGTGTGTGCGTGTGTATATATATATATATATACACACCATAATTATATTATATATAGTACTAAATTTAAATTTGTCCGCACCATTAATGCTTTTGATCACAGTAATATTATGTGGTACTAGTGATATATATACACACACATATATATATGTGTGTATATATGTATATATATATACACATATATATATGTGTGTATATATATATGTGTGTGTGTATGTATATATATATATATATATATACACACACACACAAATACACATGTGTTATGTGTGTATATATATATATGTGTGTGTGTGTGTATGTATATATATATATATACACACACACACAAATACACATGTGTTATGTGTGTATATATATATGTGTGTGTGTGTGTGTATGTATATATATATATATACACACACACACAATACACATGTGTTATGTGTGTATATAGATATATGTGTGTGTGTTGTGATTATATATATATATACACACACACACAAATACACATGTGTTATGTGTGTATATATATATATGTGTGTGTGTGTGTATGTATATATATATATATATACACACACACACAAATACACATGTGTTATGTGTGTATATATATATATGTGTGTGTGTGTGTATGTATATATATATAATATACACACACACACAAATGACACGTGTTATGTGTGTATATATGTATATATGTGTGAGTGTGTGTATATATATGTGTGTATATGTATATATATATGTGTGTATGTGTGTCTGTATGTTTATATATATACTTGTCTTTATATATATATGTGTGTGTATGTATATATATGTGTGTATGTGTGTCTGTATGTTTATATATATACTTGTCTTTATATATATATATGTGTGTGTATGTATATATATGTGTGTATGTGTGTCTGTATGTTTATATATATATAGTTGTCTTTATATATATATATGTGTGTGTATGTATATATATGTGTGTATGTGTGTCTGTATGTTTATATATATACTTGTCTTTATATATATATATATGTGTGTATGTGTGTCTGTATGTTTATATATATACTTGTCTTTATATATATATATGTGTGTGTATGTATATGTATCTGTGCATTTGTGTCTGTATGTATGTGTTTGTAAACGTAGGTGTGTGTGTGATTTCTTAGAATTTGTGAGTCATTTAAATGATTCCATTGTCTGTGACCGAATTGGTTGGAAATTTTTCGGTAGACTTTGTAGAGAGGACATTGTCACTAAAGAAGCGGAATAACAACAAATGACTTAAATTGATACAATTTATAATTAGCAAACGATGGAACAAGACAACATGGAGCTAGAGAGAGTGGCGGCGGCAGTGGGGGGTGGGTAGCGGTTTGATGGTTGGACAGATGGAAAAATCCATAGGCGCAGGAGTGGCTGTGTGGTAAGTAGCTTGCCTACCAACCACATGGTTCCGGGTTCAGTCCCACTACCAGGCATCTTGGGTAAGTGTCTTCTGCTATAGCCCCGGGCCGACCAATGCCTTGTGATTGGATTTGGTAGACGGAAACTGAAACAAGCCCATCGTATGTATGTATATATGTGTGTGTGTATATGTTTGTATGTCTGTGTTTGTCTCTCTAGCATTGCTTGACAACCGATGCTGGTGTGTTTACGTCCCCGTCACTTAGCGGTTAGGCAAAAAAGACTGATAAAATAAGTACTGGGCTTACAAAGAATAAGTCCCGGGGTCGAGTTGCTCGACTAAAGGCGGTGCTCCAGCATGGCCACAGTCAAATGACTGAAACAAGTAAAAGAGTAAAGAGTAAAAGAGAGATGTGTGTGTGTTTGTGTATAAAGGCATGTGGGTTAGTGGTTAGTGTGTTGCACTCACAGTTGTGAGATCGTGGTTTCAATTCCTGGGCCGGTGATATACTCTTGCTCTTTTACTCTTTTACTTGTTTCAGTCATTTGATTGCGGCCATGCTGGAGCACCGCCTTTAGTCGAGCAAATTGACCCCGGGACTTATTCTTTTGTAAGCCCAGTACTTATTCTATCGGTCTCTTTTTGCCGAACCGCTAAGTGACAGGGACGTAAACACACCAGAGACACACAAACAGATACACACACACATATATATATATACATATATACGACAGGCTTCTTTCAGTTTCCGTCTACCAAATCCACTCACAAGGCTTTGGTCGGCCCGAGGATATAGTAGAAGACACTTGCCCAAGGGAGTACTAGACTTGAACTTGCAAAGTGGAAATATTTTATTTTACCTTTATATCTGGGACGTAGGATGTCCCGGAAAAAAAATTTAAAATACCCACCCCCCAGACGTAGAGGTAGGCTGGATTGTAGCTACACTTCTATATAAAAGGGAGGACAAGATACAATTGATCGAAATTGCGAGAGATGGGCTAACAATTCCAGTCTGTTATATATTTCGAGTATTGTTATCACTAGCGATATCAAGATATAACTTTGCATTTTGTATTTTATGTGTAGATGTATATATATATAGATGTACATGAAATATGTACACATATATATACACATATATACATGCACTAGCTCTATGACCCGGCAACGACGGGTCTTTACTGCTAATACATATATATATATAGGGAGAGAGGGGGAGAGTGAGTGAGCGAGAGGGGAAGGAGAGGAATAGACTGAGTGGGAGAGGAAAAAGAATGAAAACAGATAGATAGATAGATAAATAGATAGACAGATAGATAGATAGACATATATATATTATATATATATATATATAATATATATATAATATATATAATTTATATATACATATACACACACAGAACTAGAATAAGGTAGGGACACACACATACATGCACACATACACACACACATGCATAATACACGTATACATTCGCACACACACATGTACACACAAAGAGAACGATGGCTCCAAAAGACATGTGGGACTTAATCAAGAAACGGCCATGTGATTAATGTAAATCTGGACAGCTTTTAATTGGATTTGAGCTTAAATTCTTGATTATTGACCTGGAATCGTCCAGAGGAATTGGAAAGGGAACGTTAGTCTTCGTAATTTTGGTGGGGTTTAATTGTTCCATAAACCATTGTTGAGATGGAAACCATTCCAAAGCATTAAAATGACTCTCCAAAGTTTTAAAGGGCCACCAAGGAAAAGGAAACGTTCGAAAGGAATGGGAGGAAAATAAATAAACATGTAGGGGTTGGCATGGCTGGGTGGTTAGAAGTTTGATTCCCAGCCACATGGTTCTGGGTTCAGTCCCACTGCGTGGCATCTTGGGCGAGTGTCTTCTACTATAGCCTCAGGCTGACCAAAGCCTTTTGAGTGGATTTGGTAGATGAAAACTGAAAGAAGCCTATGTGTCTTCTACTATAGCCACAGGCTGGTCAAAGCCTTGTGAGTGGATTTGGTAGATGGAAACTGAAAGAAGCCTGTTGTGGCTGTGTGGTAAGTAGCCTGCTTGCCAACCACATGGTTCCAGGTTCAGTCCCACTGCATGGCACCTTGAGTAAGGGTCTTCTTCTATAGCCTCAGGCTGACCAAAGCCTTGTGAGTGGATTTGGTAGATGGAAACTGTCTGTTTGTTCCCCCACCACTGTTTGACAACCAGTGTTGGTTTGTTGACATCCATGTAATTAAACACTTATAGCCAGTGCTCCAGCATGGTAGCAGTTCAGTGTTAAGAAACTAATAAAAGAAAAGTGGAAAAATAAATGACACAAAATAAAAAATCCAAAACAAAGACAAACAAGAATGAAAAACGACATTTTAGCTGACGATGATAACAACAAGATCAATAATAACAGAAACGTGTTGTTGTTACTGCTGCTGTGTTCTTCTTTTTTTTTCTTCTTCTTCTTCTTCTCCTCCTCCATCTTCCAATTCTTCTTCTTCTTCTCTTCCTCCATCTTCCAATTCTTGTTCTTGTTCTTTTTCTTCTTCTTCTTATCATCATCATCATCATCCTTATTATTATTACTATTATTATTATTCAAGCGTGAATAATAATAATAGTAATAATGCCGGTGACAGGAGAAAAACCATTCGAGCAAGGTCGTTGCCAGTGCTGCCTGACTGGCTCCGTGCCACTACACTCTTAGGGTGGTTGGCTTTACGAAGGGCATCCAGCTGTAGAAACTCTGCCAGATCAGATTGGAGCCTGGTGCAGCCATCTGGTTTGCCAGTCCTCAGTCAAATCATCCAACACATGCTAGCATGGAAAAGGGACATTAAATGATGATGATTATTATCATTGTCATTATTATTATTATTATCATTATTATTATCATTATTATTATTATAATTATTGCTATTATTATTATTATTATTACTATTATTATTATTATTATTATTATTATTATTATTATTATTATTATTATTATTGTTATTATTATTATTATAATTATTGCTATTATTATTATTATTATTGTTTTTATTAGTGCTGCTACTATTCTTGTTGTCATTGATATCATTGTTGTTGTTATTATTTATTATTATTACTACTGCTGCTACTACCACTACTACTACTACTACTATCATCATCATAATCATTGTTATTATTATTACTGTTATTATCATTAGTTCTATTATTCTTGTTGTTGTTATCGATATCATTGTTGTTATTATTATTATCATTGTTGTTATTATTATTATTATTATTATTATTATTATATATTATTAATCATTGTTGTTATTATTATTATTATTATTATCATTATTATTATTATTATTATTATTATTATTATTATTTATTATTTTATTATCATTATTATTATTATATTATTATTATTATTATTATTATTATCATTATTATTATTTTATTATTATTATTATTATTATTATTATCATTATCATTATCATTATTATTATTATTATTATCATTATTATTTATTATTATTATTATCATTCTCTTTTGTTTCAAACAAACAAAACGCAAACAGCATTTGTATTTGTGTTAAATCTCCCTTTTGATATATCGCACAGCTTTTTTTTTTTTCTTTCCTTTTTCCACTGATCCAGCTAAAACCGTTCCAAGGAGCCAATCGCCGATCAATATCCGTGCATTGGCGAAAGGGGGGGGGGTTAATCAATACAAATAACAGAAACGGCGCCTCGGTGCCGTTGAACTAGAAATATTTTTGGCTAAACCGTAAATTAACAATCTTCTCAAGGGATCTCCTCTCTCTCTTTGATGATTCCAAAGTGATTGGTTTGTCCTCTCTTTCACCCCTCCCCCCCCCACCACCACCACCTTTGCCGATGTCAGTTACCGGATTAGTTAGTTAATCACTCAAACATCATTAAAAGTCGGTAATTTTCGTTGGTTTTATTTCTTTTGTAAAATTTTTTTTTTTTATTTGCTCAGACGTTGTTTGCTGTCTGTTCGTCTTTCATCTTTGGTCATTTGTTTAGCTGTTGTTGTTGTTGATGCTATTGTTGGTAAAATTCCTCTTTCTTTCCTTCTTCCGCTTCTTCGTCATCTTCTTCTGCTTATTGTTATCATTAATATTCTCATTATTATTATTATTATTGTTATTATTATTATTATTATTATTATTATTATCGCTGTTGTTATTGTTTATTATTATTATTATTATTATTATTATTATTATTATTATTAAAACTATGATTATTATTATTATTATTATTAAGGCAGTAAGCTGGTAGAATCGTTAGCACACCAGGCGAAATGCTTAGCACTGTTTCATCTACTGTTACGTTCTGAGTTCAAATTCCCCCAAGGACCACTTTGCCTTTCATCTTTTCAGGGTTAATAAATTAAGTACCAGTTGTATGTTGGGGGGTTGATGTGATTGGCTAGTCTCCTTCCTCAAAATTTCAGGCCTTGTGCCTACAGTAGAGGCGATTATTATTATTATTATTATTATTATTATTATTATTGAGTGAGAGACCAGTTCATGCCATCAAAGTGACACTGGGGTAAATTATACGAAGCCCAATATACCCATCATGACTACCTGTCTGATAAGGGTACACCAGGTACATGCATCACAACCATATGTGCGCGACATGGTAATCTTATATCAAGATTAATAGCGCATGACCTCTCAATACTATAGATTTGCTAGTCAGTTGTTTGACCTTAACCAGTTGAGCATGTCCCTTGGTGGCTGACGATATGTGCATCTCTGATCATGAACTGAAGTAGTGGGGGGCATCATTGCCATGTGTTGAGAGGGATTCTTTGGGGTTTGAATAATTCACCTCTGGAAACATGGGTGTTTGGTTCAACATTCTTAAACAATCCTCATTCAGATACCTTTTCAGGGGGATGGGTTACTCGACCAGAAGAAAATTCTAACTGGGCCCCACCTGCAAGGTCATGCACTGTCTATCTTGTATTATCATTATTATTATTATTATTATTATTATTACTATTATTATAATTATTATTATTATTATTATTATTACCTCTGCTTTATGTATGTATGAATGTATCATAAACATCCCTATCATTATCATCATCATCATAAACATCATCAGCAGCAGCATCATCATCATCATCACTGCAAACATCACAAATAGTATAATCACTCCCAAATGTAAGACTGCCACCGCCACTAACACCACAACAGCTATCAACAGCAACAACAGCAACACAATCACATCCACCAAGTCTTCCGTC
>NC_043023.1:2869395-2906895 GCF_006345805.1 Octopus sinensis
AACTCAGGGTTTTATCTTGGCTATTGAATAATTGTCACATATTATTTTACAGATATATATATATATATATAGGCGTAGGAGTGGCTGTGTGGTAAGTAACTTGCTTAGGAACTACATGGTTTCGGGTTCAGTCCCACTGTGTGGCATCTTGGGCAAGTGTCTTCTAATATTGCCTTGGGCTGACCGAAGCCCTGTGAGTGGATTTGGTAGATGGTAACTGAAAGAAGCCCGTCATATATATATATATATGTATGTGCATGTATATGTTTGTTTGTGTGCCTGTGTTTGTCCCCCCACCATTGCTTTACAACCAATGCTGGTGTGTTTACCTCCCCGTAACTTAGCAGTTTGGCAAAAGAGACCGATAGAATAAGTACTAGGCTTACTTCAGGTCAAGTTTGTTTGACTAAAGGTAGTGCTCCAGCATGGCCACAGTCAAATAAGTGAAACAAATAAAAGAATAAAAGAATTCTCCTAGTCATCAGTCATCGTCTCTTTTCAACCAAATCCAGTCACAAGCCTTTTCTGCTGTAATTTGGATATCGGTCATGGTGGTATTTACTTTATGATGAATTAGACCTAACGATAACAACAGTCATCTCACAACAAACGCACTACATCCGATAACCTCAATGAGTGATGTAAAAATGCACTGCTAACACAGTAGAACATGGTATTGTCTTATATATGAAAAAAAATACGTTTGATATACTTTATAATATGTTATGATTGTATAACGAAATTCTGTGTACCTACAGGTCATTAGGTATAACCTTTTGTAGAACTCAATATATGTGTCTTTCAAATGAAGTGTTAGCTGAGTAAAGAGCTATAATAAGAAAAAGAGATGATGGAGGAATAAATGATTATCTTATGAACTCCATTAGCTTACAGCTGTTTCAGCTATGTGATGCAATGGACTCATAGTAGAGTGCCTGAATAACACTTCATGGCTTCATCAGAGCCTTGAATATGAAGTGCAGTTTATTTCACAGCAGAAACAGCTGTAAGCTAATGAAGGTCATAAGATAATTGCTTATTCCTTTACCATTTCAATTTCTGATACATTTTTATATATATAATCATCATCATCATCATTTAACATCCGTTTTTCATGCTGGCATGGGTTGGATGGTTTGACTGAAAACTGGTAAGCTGGAGAGCTGCACCATGTTCGATTCTGCTTTGGCGTGGTTTCTACAACTGGATGCCCTTCCTAACACCAACCACTACAAGAGTGTAGTGAATGATTTTTATGTTCCACTGGCACAGCACCAGCCACAACTATGATTTCACTTGGCTTGATGGGCCTTCTGAAGCATGGCGTATCACCAGGCATGCTAATTTTTCTGCCAGCTCGCTGCCTAGCTTGCTTGCCAACCACATGGTTCCAGGTTCAGTCCCACTCCATGGCACCTTGGACAAGTGTCTTCTACTATAGCCTTGGGCCGACCAAAGCCTTGTGAGTGGATTTGGTAGACGGAAACTGAAAGAAGCCCGTCGTATATATGTGTTCGTGTGTCTGTGTTTGTCCCCCACCCCACCAACATCACTTG
This sequence comes from Octopus sinensis, assembly GCF_006345805.1. Classification (NCBI taxonomy): domain Eukaryota; kingdom Metazoa; phylum Mollusca; class Cephalopoda; order Octopoda; family Octopodidae; genus Octopus; species Octopus sinensis. The sequence goes on from NC_043023.1 coordinate 2,870,952, forward strand.
ACAACTGATGCTGGTGTGTTTACGTCCCCATAACTTAGCAGTTCGGCAAAAAGAGAATGATAGAATAAGTACTAGGCTTACAAAGAATAAGTCCTGGGGTCGATTTGCTCGACTAAAGGCAGTGCTCCAGCATGGCCACAGTCAAATGACTGAAACAAGTAAAAGAGTATAATGAGAGGAAAGAACATAGACTTGAACTTGGAACTCTTTATAGTTGTCGAAGGAAATTCCTTACAGACTTTTGGAGAATGACCAAACAAACACGATAATCCTGAGATGTTATATCAGGGGAATGTATTAATTGCAGCAGAACTTGACCACTGATATCTTGAATAGTATTTTTGGTCAAATTAGCCACATGGGGCAAGCATTATCATGTTGAAGAATTATGGTGTGTGACAGGTGTGGTTGCTTGAAGTTCATCAATTGAGTGAAGGTGTTGAGTGATGGCATCACGAGAGCATCTCATCTGCTGGGAAAATTCCCTAGAGAATTGACATGGCCCTTATTTTTGTTTAATCGATCCTTTTTAAAGTGAACAGGTCAGTTGGAATATGGAGAGATTGTGAGGTCAAATTTCCTTTCCTTCAGGTGTGAAAAACCATTTCTGCACAGTTCTTTCAGTTCTTTCATCTTCACCATGCAAAACAGAAATGTCTTTGGTGACTTTGGCGCTTTTGGCAATCTTGATTGAAAGCAAAGAGAAGCAGGTGTCAAGAATGGTTTGGTTTTCTTTTTTTTTTTGGTACTTGCCACTCATACGTCATGTGTCTGAAAAGAAGTAAAATTTATTCAGATTTCCAAAGCGGTAAACAAAAACTGTAGCGGAAGAATGGAGTTACAAAGAAAACCCATAAAACACGACAATAAATATATTGGAAAGGAACAAATTTATATGACAACCAAATATACACACACATACACACACACACATATTATATTGCTCTTAAAAATTGCTCTTAAAAAGTGGTTTCGGTCGTTTGGCTGCTTCTTCTAGCGTGCAAAAATTACCTATTAAGGTAGTTTTCGTTTGTGTTTAAATGTACACTACTTGATATATATATATATATATATATAATATATATATATATATATATTATATATATATAAATTAACAATTGAGGATAAAATCTTTAAAAGAAATTATCAGTAGTCAGCGTGAAAAACCTCATTAGAGAAAAAATCCGTAAATTTTTCCACTTAAATAAATATATATATATATATATATATATATATAAAGTTAATCCAAACATGGAAACACAAAGAGAAAACACAACGCGAGGACATGGAACAAATATAATATTATTGGACACTCAGGAAGGGAGGGAAGAAGGAGGGTTTAACGTTTCGAGCGGAGCTCTTCGTCAGAAACATAGAAGAAGGAAAGATCCAAAGAAGGGAAGACAGGAAAAAAAATCGCCAACGGTACACACGAGGTCACATTTTGAATATATATATATGTGTGTGTGTTTGTCTGTATAGAGATAAACCACTAGGTGGATAACCAATATGCTTGAAGAAGATCACATATGATCTAACTACAAAGAAAACAATGTTCTCCAGAGAAATTCAGCAAAACCCTTTTCTTTGTAGTTAGATCGTATGTGATCTTTTTCTAGCATATTGGTTATCCACCTAGTGGTTTATCCCAAAATATACACATGTATTGAAATTTTTTCTGAGTTTTCAGATTTTTTTATACGCTAGGCTACTGGTTTTAAATTGATATTAATTAAATTAATATTCAATTTATCTCCCTCGTTATTTAAATATATATACATAGGCGCAGGACTGGCTGTGTGGTAAGTAGCTTGCTTCCCAACCACATGGTTCCAGGTTCAGTTCCACTGCGTGGCACCTTGGGCAAGTGTCTTCTATTATAGTCTCGGGCCGACCAAAGCCTTGTGAGATGGAAACTGAAAGAAGTCTGTCGTATATATGTATATATATATATATATATGTGTGTGTGCATGTTTGTCCCCCCAACATCGCTTGACAACCGATGCTGGTGTGTTTACGTCGCTGTCACATAGCAGTTCGGCAAAAGAGACCGATAGAATAAGTACTGGGCTTACAAAGAATAAGTGCCGGGGTCGATTTGCTCGACTAAAGGTGGTGCTCCAGCAGTGAATGGGTGTATAGTAAGAAGTTTGCTTTCCAACCACATGGTTCCGGGTTCAATCCCACTGCATAGCACCTTCGACAATTGCCTTCTACTAGCTGACCAAAGCCTTCCGAATGGATTTGGTAGACAGTAACTGAAAGAAGCTTGTTGTATATATGTGTGTGTGTGTGTGTCCTTCCACCATCGCTTGACCTGAAATTTTGGGGTAGGGGACCATTTGAATTACATTAACCCCCAGTGTTTCACTGGTACTTAATTTATCAACCCCGGAAAGGATGAAAGGCAAAGTCAACCCAAGCAGAATTTGAACCAGAACGCAAAGACTGACAAAATACCACTAAGCATTTTACCCAGCGTGCTAATGATTCTGCCAACTTGCTGCCTTAAAGAATATATATATATATATCATCTTCAATGACTGGCGTCCATGCTAGTGGGGTGCAAAGGGCACCATACGAGTGTGATCATTGACAGAGCGGCTAAACGGCTTCCGTGCACCATTCGAGTGTGATCGTTACCAGCATTGCCTTACTGGCACTTGAGCCCCGTGCTAGTACCGTGCCAAGAACACCATCCGAGCGTGATCATTGCCAGAGCAGCTAACTGGCCTCCGTGCTGGTGGCATGTAAAAGGCACCATTCAAAAGTGATCTTTACCAGTATCGCCTTACTGGCACCCATGCTTTTGGCATGTGTAAAAGATTCAAGCGACGTCGTTGCCAGTACTGCCTGACTGGCCCCCGTGCTGGTGGCACATAAAAGCACTCACTACACTCTCGGAGTGATTGGTGTTAGGAAGGGCATCCAGCTGTAGAAACTCTGCCAGATCAAGATTGGAGCCTGGTGCAGCCATCTGGTTTGCCAGCACTCAGTCATTCATCTAACCCATGCTAGCATGGAAAGCAGACATTAAACGATGATGACATGACATGATTCTCATCTATTAATGTCTGCTTTCCATGCTGGCATGGTTTGGATGGTTTGACAGGATCTGGAAAGCCAGGGAGCTGCACCAAGCTTTCACATTCTGCTTTGGCATGGTTTCTACAGCTGGGTGCCCTTCCTGCTGCCAACCACTCTGCAGAGTGGACTGGATGCTTTTCGCGTGGGACCAGGACAGATGCTTTTTACACAACATCATCACCAGTGCTTGTTATGTGACACTTCTAGCCCAGGTCCTTTTCACATGGCACATGTGGGGTTGCCAAGTAGGTTGCAGGACAAAGACCTCTCAGGTGAGTGGAGTGGAACTCAGGGAAGGGACTGTGAGCCAGGTGAGAGGTTAGATTGTAATATAAGGACAGAGATAGTTGTTTTACTGTAGAGGGGATGCTCTAGGGGTCAATGTAATCGACTCATCCCTACCTTCCCTAAGCAGTCCTTGTGGTAAAAATTAGAAATGTATTATTGTAACAGTGGAGGCGCAATGGCCCAGTGGTTAGGGCAGCGGACTCACGGTAGGAGGATCACGGTTTTAATTCCCAGACCGGGTATTGTGTGTGTTTATTGAGTGAAAACACCTAAAAGATCCACGAGGCTCCTGCAGGGGGTGGTGGTGACCCCTGTTGTACTCTTTCACCACAGCTTTCTCATATATACGATGGGCTTCTTTCACTTTCCATCTACCAAATCCACTCACAAGGGTTTGGTTGGCCCAAAGCTATAGTAGAAGACACTTGCCCAAAATATCACGCAGTGAGACTGAACCCGGAACCATGTGGTTGGTAAACAAGCTACTTACCACTTAGCCCCTCCTGCACCAACACACACAGACACACACACACACAACACACACACACACACACATATATATATATATATATATATATATATTATATATATATATATATACACATATACATATATACGACCGGCTTCTTTCAGTTTCCCTCTACCAAATCCACTCACAAGGCTTTGGTTGGCCCAAAGCTGTAGTAGAAGAGACTTGCCCAAGGTTCCACACAGTGGGACTGAACCCAGAACCATTTGGTTGGGAAGCAAGCTTCTTATCACAAAACAGCAACAATTGGTTGCTGTTTTTTTTTTGCATAAGCTAAGGAACCAAATGTGGATGTCATAATTGGTTTGATGTCCTTGGTGGTGGTCATGGTTATGGCGATGGTTTTTGATATTTTGTTTTAGTATAGTTTATTTGCATCACTAAACACTAACAACAACCAAAACAACAATACCAAAAGGAACCACTAGGAACTACAACATTGCCAACACCAGAGCAAGTTTTTACAACAACCATTACAACAAAAACAATAACAGAAAAAAACCCAATATCGATTACTATACCATGACCACCACCACCAACAGTAGCCACAACAACAACAACAACAGCAACAACACAAACAAGGACAGTGTCAGCTTCAACTATAGCAGCAACAAATTTATCATCATCACCACCACCACACCACTACCATCGGACACAACAATAACAACAACATCAATAACACTAGTAACAACATTGGTAGTTGTACCACCACTGCTGCTACTAACAACATCATCACCACCATCGCTACCACCGTCTCCATTACTACCACTGATACCACAACTACCACCAGGCCACCACTGCCACTACCACCATCACCATCATCGCTACCACCATCACTGCCACCACCACCACCGTCATCACTACCACCATCACCGCTATCACCATCACCACCATTGCTACCACTACCACCACTACCACTGTCACCACTATCGCCCCTACCACCACCACCATCATCACTACCACCATCACCAATGCCACCACCATCATCACTGCCACCACCACCACCACTACCACCATCACAACCACCGCTACCACTACCACCACCATCATCACTACCACTACTGTCATCACAACCACCACAATCAGCACCACCACTACCGCTACTAATATCACCATCATCATCAACAACAACGCAAAATACACCACCATCAACAACACTAACCATTACTGCTACCATCACCACTACCACCACCACCACCACCAACAAGAATAGCAACACAAAAATAAAAAGAACCCCTAATAATAGACAACAACACTACCGCCACCGCAACCATCACCATCACTGCCATGACCACCACTACAACTACGATGTTCACCACCAATACCACTACCACTGCAGGCACCACCACCACAAAACACACCACCATTACAACCACCACAACTACCACAACCACTACATCTGCCACCACCACCTCTACAACCACCACCGATATTAGAACCAACACCACTACCACCAACAACAACACCAATACCACCCCCGCCATAACCACTACAACCATCACCACCATCACCAGTATTACAACCAACACCACCACCAACAACAACACCAATACCACTCCCGCCATAACCACTACAACCACCACCACCATCAACAACACCACCACTACAACCACCACCAGTATTACAACCAACACCACTACCACCACCTCCACCAACAACAACAAACCAATTCCACCACCATCATCATTAACATGACCACCACCACCAACAGCAAGGACATTATTAAGAAGGACAACAACATCAAACCAAAACAAGCCACATTAGACCAACCAAACTGACATTTTCTCCCAGAGCAAATGTTCCGCACAAGTGGTTCTTTTGTAAAGTTCTCCCTCTTTCTCTTTGACCTTCCCTGGCTCTGCAATAACAATAGGAACAACAACAAGACTGAATAACAGGCATTAAATATAGATTAACTCTTCACAATCCATGTGATCAAAAGATCAAATTTAAGTGGCAAATGAAGCTTTCTTTAACAAAGACATTTCTTTTCTGTTGTATTTCTATAATTCTTTGGTATTGTGTGTTAGTTTTCTGTTTGATCTTTGGAAAATGATGTTTTTTCTGTCTTTTGCTTGGCTGCGGCCATGCTGGGGCATCACCTTGAAGAATTCCTAGTCCGATAAATCAATGTCGGTACTTATTTTTTTAAAGCCTGATATCTATTCTGTTGGTCGCTTTTTTGCTGATCTACCATGTTATAGGGACATAAACAAACTAACAATGGTTGTTAAGCAGTGATGGTTGACAAACACAAACACAGATATATATATATCTGTGTGTGTGTGTGTGTATATATATTTTATATATATATATAGGGGTAGAATTCACAAAAACAAAAGACGAAGACAGGTGGTCTAGACAACAAACAGATGTATTAGTATAATGCTCGGGAAGTGAAAAAGTCTTTAACGTTTCGAGCCTATGCTCTTCCACAGAAAGGAACACTGCCTTTCATCAAGCAAATCGACTCCAGGGCTTATTTTTTGTAAGCCTAGTAGTCGTTCATCAGTCTCTTTTGCCGAACCGCTAAGTGACGGGGACGTAAACACACCAGCATCAGTTGTCAAGCAATGCTAGGGGGACAAACACAGACACACAAACACACACACATACATATATACATATACATATATACGACAGGCTTCTTTCAGTTTCCGTCTACCAAATCCACTCACAAGGCATTGGTCGGCCCGGGGCTATAGCAGAAGATACTTGCCCAAGATGCCACGCAGTGGGACTGAACCCAGAACCATGTGGTTGGTTAGCAAGCTACTTATCACACAGCCACTCCTGCGCCTATATATATATATATATATATATATATATATATATATATAGCTTCAAGATTTCAATGATGTGATTATTTTTAGAATGACATTGTGGGATAAGTGCGAGAGGCCAGATCTGGTCAGTTTGAATATAAAACAGATAAAGTAATTAGGCCATATATGGCCAGTTTAACCCATTGGCGTCCAGATTATTATGTCAAATGAAATCCTTGTTTATTCACATTGTTTTGGATTAATCATAGATTATCTCATAGCTTAGGGATTAGGATTAGGAGAATACAGGAGGTGGTAAAAAAAAGCCAGCTTCTATATATGGCTGAAGCGAGAAGTCCAAAAATGGCTTGAAAGTCATAACATACCTATTTCTTTATTACCCACAAGGGGCTGAACATAGAGGAGACAAACAAGGATAGACAAACGAATTAAGTCGATTACATCGACCCCAGTGCGTAACTGGTACTTAATTTATTGACACCGAAAGGATGAAAGGCAAAGTTGACCATGGTGGAATTTGAACTCAGTACATTGCTAAGCATTTCACCCGGCATGTTGACGATTCTGCCAGCTCGCCATCAAAGTCATAACATACCGGCAGGAAAATAACATTACCAGATGAGACAGGCTGACACTGAATTAGCTTTGCTGATTGACAGGTGACTGTCTCATTTAGAGAATGTGTGAGCTAAGACTATGTACCCTCCATTGTTCAGTTAAAGTTTAGACAGTGTCATGTGACAACTTGCTGGGGCTGCCTGCTGGAGCCTAGCAGCAGGTATTTAAAGGGAAAAAATTTGACAAGACAGTCAGTCGCTCGCTGACACTCATTGACGCTACATTGAAGAGTCCAGGGAACAGAAGAAAGAAGAAGAAGGAAGACATGCACCCAACACCAGAACTGAAAACACCTCCGAAAGGGAGGGCCCCGCCACGTCAAAACAGTAGAGGAGTAGGGACCAAAACCGGATGTGCTTTCTCCTGATGATGTCTTGAGCTAACTGGATCTTATAAAGGAGCTGTTGTGGTAGCAGACCACGAAACACGGTTGAAATTATTTTTTAGAAAGACATTGTAGGGTAGGTGTGAGAGATCAGACCTAGCCAGTTTGAACTTAAACAGGCAGAATACAAATTCCTTTGTCGAAATTAATCCTTATTTATTCACATTGTTTTGAATTAATCATGGATTATTTCACAGCTTTGAGATTTTGATGATGCTATTGTTTATTTTTAGGATGACATTGCAGGCTAGGTGTGAGGGGCCAAGTCTGACCAGTTTAACCCTTTTGTTATTGTATTTATTTTGAGATGCTTCGTGTTTCTTTTAATTAATTTTAAATATAACAAAGAATTTAGTAAAATAACTTAGTTATCATTTAGCTGTGGAGGCGCAATAGCCCAGTGGTTAGGGCAGCGGACTTGTGGTTGGAGGATCGCGGTTTCGATTCCCAGACTGGGCGTTGTGTGTGTTAATTGAATGAAAACACCTAAAAGCTCCACGAGACTCCGGCAGGGGGTGGTGGCAAACCCTGTTGTACTCTTTCGCCCCAAATTTCTCTCCCTCTCTCTTCCTGTTTCTTGAGTAACGCTGCAATGGACTGGCATCCCGTCCGGCTGGGGGGAACACATACACCACAGAAATCAGGAGACCGGGCCCAAGAGCCTGGTTAGGCTTGAAAAGGGCGCATAAGACATAAGAGATCATTCAGTTTGTGTTAAGAACATAAATTGTGACTAAGGTTTGGTGGAAGATTTTAATTCAAAACTTATGAAAACAAGACATTTGTACTCAGAGCCAGAGGTGGTTTCAGCCAGAAAGAGTTAAGCATAAAACAAAATATTTTAGCCAGATATGACTGGTTTAATCTCTTAGCAGACAGATTAGGCTATCAAATTTAATGCTTATTTATTCACATTGATTTGAATTAATCATGGATTATCTCGTAGCCTCAAAATTTCAATATGACTTTTCTTTTACTTGTTTCAGTCATTTGACCGTGGCCATGCTGGAGTACCACCTTTAGTTGAAAAAATCGACCCCACGACTTATTCTATATAAGTCTAGTACTTATTCTGTTGGTCTCCTTTTCTGAACTACTAAGTGATGGGGATGTAAACACACCAGCATCGGTTGTCAAGTGATGTTCGGGGGACAAACATAGACACACAAGCACACACACACACATAAATATGTATGTATACAATGGGCTTCTTTCAGTTTCTATCTACCAAATCCACTGACAAGGCTTTGGTCAGCCCAAGGCTATAGTAGAAGACACTTACCCAAGATGCCATGCAGTGGGACTGAACCCTGAACCATGTGGTTGGTAAGCAAGCTACTTACCACACAGCCACAGCTGTTTATTTTTAGAATGACATTGTAAGGTAAGCACAAGAGGCCAGATCTAGCCAGTTTGATCATAAACCACATTGGCTGGTTCTGTCTGGTTTAACACTCTGTTATTCAGATTACTCTGTCAAATGTAATGCTTATTTCTTCACATTGTTTAGAATTAATAATTTATTACTCTTTACTCTTTTACTTGTTTCAGTTATTTGACTGTGGCCATACTGGGGCACCGCCTTCAGTTGAGCAAATCGCCCCCAGGACTTATTCTTTGTAAGCCTAGTACTTATTCTATCAGTCTCTTTTGCTGAACCACTAAGTTACTGGGACGTAAACACACCAGCATCGGTTGTCAAGCGATGTTGGGGGGACAAACACACACATACATACATATATATACACACATATGTACGATGGGCTTCTTTCAGTTTCCACCTTCCAAATCCACTCACAAGGCTTTGGTCAGCCCAAGGCTATAGTAGAAGACACTTGCCCAAGGTGCCACGCAGTGGGACTGATTTTGGAACTATGTGGTTGGTAAGCAAGCTACATACCACACAACCACTTCTACGCCTATATATGTATATATATATATATATATAATATATATATATATATGTATATACGAAGGGCTTCTTTCAGTTTCCGTCGACCAAATCCACTCGCAAGGCTTTGATCAGCCTGAGGCTATAGTAGAAGACATTTGCCTAAGGTGCCACGCAGTGGGACTGAACCCGGAACACACAGCCACTCCTACGCCTATGATAATGTTTATTTATTCACCTTGCTTACAATTAATCAAGCATTATCTTGTAGCTTTGAGAGTTTGATAAGGTGATCGTTTATTTCAAGAATGACATTGTAGGCTAGGTGTAAGAGGCTGGATCTAGCTCATTTAAACATAAGAAACTTGAATATTTTGACTAGATACAAATGGTCTAAATGCTAAATGGTTTCCCTTCAGGAAAGAATTGGTGACATGGAACTAAATTTGTAGTTTCCACGATGCATTCACCTGGATCATGTTTTTCCTGCAGTCTCCATATTTCACCTGTTCAAGAGGAACATTAATTGTGTTCATCTAAATAGCCTGGATGAATTTATGGAGGTTATCGGCTCAGTCTCTTCATCTGTACTGAACCTGTAAAACGAAAGGAGAGATGCTGGTGGATGGTTAGACAGAGCGGTGAATGGATGAATGAACAGGTAGATAGAAAGGTGGTGGGTGGGATAGACAGGCTGACATGGATGACAGAGAAAAAGATGAAGGCACAGAGAGAGAGAGAGACAGGTGGTGAGAAGAGAGAAAAATGGGAGAGAGAGAGAGATATTTGATGGACAGGTATACAGACAGATGGGTTGATGGATGGGTAGATAGATAAAGAAATGAATGGATAGAGAGATAGATATGTCAAAGATAGAGACAGATAGACAGGCAGGTAGATAGATGGATAGATATATATATATCGATAGATAGATATAGAGACAGATAGGCAGAGAAACAGAGAGAAAGTGAGAGAGAGAAAGAGACAGAGAGAGTGGGAGAGCAACAGACAGACAGAGAGATAGATAGATAAATGGCTAGAAAGACAGATATATTAAAGATAAAGTGACAGACAAGCAGCTAAATAGATAGACAGACAGACAGACAGATAGACAGATTAATGTTCTTGTTTAGCCCCAGGTCAGTGCTTATCCAACAGACCTTTCAACAATAGGCATAGGAGTGGCTGTGTGGTAAGTAGCTAGCTTACGAACCACATGGTTCTGGGTTCAGTCCCACTGTGTGGCACCTTGGGCAAGTGTCTTCTAATATAGCCTCGGGCTGACCAAAGTCTTGTGAGTGAATTTGGTAGACGGAAACTGAAAGAAGCCCATCGTATGTATGTACATATGTATGTGTGTGTATATGTTTGTGTGTCTGTGTTTGTCCCCCCAACATCACTTGACAACTGATGCTGGTGTGTTTATGCCCCCCGTAACTTAGCGGTTTGGCAAAAGAGACCAATAGAATAAGTACTAGGCTTACAAAGAATAAGTCCTGGGGTCAATTTGCTCAACTAAAGGCGGTGCTCCAGCATGGCCACAGTCAAATTACTGAAACAAATAAAAGAGAATAAAGAGTAATAACATCCCACCTGTGACCCGCCCATTTCTGTCAGATGTGCTGTAGCCAAGAACCAGTTTATCCTTTATATGAGGGGGTTTGCAAAAGAAACTGGAATTTTGCAATGTTATTTTATTCATGTAGTTTTAAATAGTCTCTACTCTTTTACTTGTTTCAGTCATTTGACTGCAGCCATGCTGGGGCACTGCCTTTAGTCGAGCAAATCAACCCCAGGACTTCTTTGTAAGCCTAGTACTTATTCTATCGGTCTCTTTTGCCGAACTTTGGTCGGCCCGAGGCTATAGTAGAAGACATTTGCCCAAGGTGCCATGCAGTGGGACTGAACCCAGAACCATGTGGTTCGTAAGCAAGTGTTTACACTTTTACCACCTCCAAAGTATTCTCCATTGGAAGCAATGCTTCAGTCCAGACATGTTTTCCACTATTTCAAGCAGTCCTGGAACTCTTGTGAAGTGATGCCTTTCAACGTCTCTGTCATTCTTTTCTTCATCTCTTCCACATCTGCAAATTCCATAGCACCAGCTTCCGTCATCAGTAATGACCTTTGAAGAAAGGTCCAGATCAATTTCCAACTCTTCTTTCAGTTCATGACATTTTTTGATCTTCCGCGAGCAAATTTTACTGCAGCTCTTTTCATTCACAATTCTTCACTCGGAATTCTTTGGCAGGAGCTCCAGGACTCACCAGTCATATCACTAAGTTCTTTAATTGTTTGGTGATGGTCTCCAAGGTCAGTTCATGGACTTTCATGCTGTTTTCATTCATTCAGGAGGTCGACAGTCATCTTGAACAAGGTTAGACCTCAAGCAACAAGTGACAATTCCTAAAGTGTGAAAACTACTTGTAAACTTGTGTTTTGCTCATGGCAGCATCCTTATAAGCTGTTTGAAACACTACAAGTGTTTCAACTGCCGTTTTCCTCAACAGAAAACAGAATATCATGAAAGCCTGCTATTCCTTTGTTTGTTTGTTCCTTCTCAAGCCATGCCTGGCTCATAGGGCTGGTTTCCTGGTTACATTGGCGTATAGGTTCCCTACCTGGATGGGACACCGGTCTGTTGCAGGTGAGCTGCAGGATGCAGGAGGAAAGAGTGAGGGAAAGCTGTAGCAAAAGAGTCAGCAGAAGTTCACCATTACCTTCTGCCGGAGCCGTGTGGAGCTTAGGTGTTTCACTCATAAACACACATATCGCCCGGTCTGAGATTCAAACCTGCGATCCCTCGACCGCGAGTCTGCTGCTCTAACCACTAGGCCTTTGTTTCAACCATCCCCAAAAATCGACAAACAGCGCTGAAGCACTGCAAAACAAATACACACCACGTGGCTGTATGACCCAACCAGACAACACCAGTTTGCAGACTGATGCCTGAGGGTCACATCAAGTGACTTCTATTAGCTGAAGCCTGAACTACAATGGGCTTGTCCCACAGAGAGCATTTCTGCTTACTTTTGCTTACCCCTTGTATCATTTCATTTTGTAAACCAGTAGGATGTGATTTGATGTAGATTTGGCTGCTATTTCTAGCTAGGTTTTGCTATTATTTCTACTTCTTATTAATTAGGCATATGAGGGCTATGAGCTGGCACAATCGTCAGCTGCTGAGAAAGATGCTTAGCAACATTTTATCCATCTTTATGTTCCAAGTTCAAATTTGACGGGGGGGGGGGCGACTTTGCCTTTCATCCTTTCAGGGTTGATAAATTAAGTACCAGTCAAGTACTGGGGGGAGGGGGGATCGATGTAATCAACTTATCTTCTACCCTGAAATTGCTGGCCTTGTACCAATATTTGAAATCACCACCACCTGCACCACCACCACCATTACCACCACCACCACCACCATTACCACCACCACCATCATTATCACTACCACCATTACCACCACCACCACCACCACCACCACCACCATCATCATCATCATTATTATCATCATCATTATTATCATCATCATTAATATCATTCAGGCAGTGAAATACTAGAATCGTTGGCACACTGGACAAAATGCTTAGTAGCATTTTGTCTGTCTTTGTGTTCTGGGTTCGAATTCCGCCGGGGTCGACTTTACCTTTCATAATTTAAGGCTCAGTAAAATAAGTACCAGTTAAACACTGGGGTTGATGTAATCGACTCATCTCCACCTCCCCTAAACTGCCCTTGTGGCAAAAATTTGAAATTATAATTATTATTATTATTATTATTATTATTGAGTGAGATAGCAGTTCATGCCATCAAAGTGACACTGGGGTACAAATATATGAAGCCCAGTATACTCATCATAACTACCCGTCTGATAAGGGTACACCAGGCACATGCACCACAACCATATGTGTGCGCAACATAGTGATCTCATATCAAGATAAACAGCACATGACCTTGCAGGTGGGCCCCAATTAGAATGTCCTTCTGGTCGAGTAACCCATCCCGCTCAAAAGGTCCATGAATAAGGGTTGTTTAAGGATGTTGAACCAAACACCCATGTTTCCAGAGGTGAACTATTCAAACCCCAAAGAATCCCTCTCAACACATGGTTATGATGCTCCCCCAATACTTTGCTCGTGATCAGAGAAGCACATATCGTCAGCCACTAAGGGACATGCTCAACTGTTAAGGTCAAAACAACTGACAAGCAAATCTGTGGGCATTGAGCAGAATATTTGCTGTAGCCCATCTTGTATACCAAGACAAAACAATGTACATGATAACACTTCCAATCAGTTAAGATCAGAAGCCATGAGAGCCACTGCCTGGTACTGCATCAGGGCATTTATTATTATTATTATTATTATTATTATTATTATTATTATTATTATTATATTATTATTATTGTTATTATTATTCAGTAGTTTTTATTTTTATAAGCGTGCTTTCACTTCACTACCGAGGCAGCTCTGTGTGCCGGGTATGTGCTGTGATTTTTGTGATGCTCTGATGGTTATTGTAATGGAAAGTGTTCTGCGTAGGATGTGTACAGTGCCTAGTAGTGCAATTTTCTGTATGTTATATGTTTTGGAAGTCCTGGTGTTTTTGTTATGTATTGTCTGAATATTTTTTTATCATGCCTAATGCACCTACTATGATGGAATTGTTTCTGTTTTCAGATTCCACATTCTAGTTACCTCTATTTCAGGTCTTTGTATTTTAGAGTTTCTCCATTTCTTTTAGAGAACGTTGTCATCTGCTGGTATTGATACATCAATTAGAAAGCATTTTTTTTTTCTTCATGATCTCTGAACTATATCTGGTCTGTTGGCCTTAATTTCTCTATCTGTGTGTATCGGCATATCCCAGAGTATGGTTGCTTTCTCGTTTTCTTTGAGCTTTTCTGGTGTGTGCCTATACCATCTTTCTTCTGTTGTTATTCCATAATGTTGGCATAGCTTCCAATGTATGTAGGTCCAACTCTGTCATGTCTGTGAATATATTCCTTCTTAGCCAGGACTGGGCAGCTAGAGATAATATGATTTATTGTTTCTTGTCCATCTCCATATTCTGCAGTTACTGTATAATTTCTTTTCATTACATGTTTTTGGTAATTTCTGGTGGGGAGGAGCTTTGGTCTTGTGCTGCAATTAAAAATCCCTCTGTTTTGCTTTGAGTCCTGAGCTTCTCAATCATTGCTGGGATTTTTCTTTTGTCTATTTCTTTTGCGTTTAGTTTAGTCAGTATTTACCATGAAGGGGCTTTCTTGCCATCGTTTATCATGGTTCGTTGCTTTATTAGCGCATAGAGTGGGTAGATGTGTGGATGTATGTGTTTGTTCTAACTTACTTTGTGTGTTTGTGTGCGTGTACATATATATATACAAGGTTAAGGAACAGAGTGTGTGTGTGTGTATGCATGTGTGTTGTATATATACATATATTCATATTATATATATATATTATATATTATATATATATAGTATATATATATATGTTATATATATATATGTAACACATCTCGTTGCATATATATATATGTATATATACACACACACCACTACTAATTCACATTATCTAGCACACTGCATATACACAGATGCACACACAATATATATACACGCAGCACACAAACTACATACATACAAACACATGCACATTCACACACACCCATACACATATGCACTCACGCATACACACACTCATGCCTTCTCCTTACATATACACACCTTCACACATCAGTACACGTGTATGCTTTCTCTCTTTCTCTCACTCATATACACATACATACATGCATACACTCATACACACATACAATTATACATACATACACACACATATGCATACATATACGCACATACAATTATACATACACATGCATATACATCTATACATACACACACAGATACAATTATACATACATGCGCACATACATACACACATACATACATACATACACATATCCACACATGCATACACACATACATACAAAAACATACACACATACATGCATATATACATACACATATACACACACAACTGCAAAGTCAGCTAAAATGATAAGTTAGCATTCTCTTCAAGCACCTGCTGCATGTGGGGGGGGGAATGTCATCAGTGGGGTGGGGTTGATTGAAGAGATGGTGGGGGGGGGTGTTGGTGGTGGTCGTGGTGATGGTGATAAAAATGGTAGTGGTGGTGATGGTGGTGGTGGTGTGATAGAAATGATTAGTGGTGATGGTTGGGGTGATGGTGGTGGTGGTGATAGAAATGATAAGTGGTGTGGTGGTGGTGATGGTGATTAAAATGGTAGTGTTGGTGATGTGGGTGGTGGTGAAATAAAAATGGTAGTGGTGGTGATGGTGATGATAGTGGTGAGGTTGGTTTGGTGATGTGATTGGTGGTGATGGTGATAATAAAAATGGTAGTGGTGGTTGGTGGTGGTGGTGGTGGTGATAGAGATGATAGTGGTGATGATGGTGGTGGTGGTGATGGTGATAAAAATGTAGTGTGGTTGATGGTGGTGTGGTGGAGATAGAAATTATAGTGGTGATGTTGTGGTGGTGATGGTGATAAAATGTAGTTAGTTTGGTGATGGTGGTGGTGGTGATAGAAAGGATAGTGGTGGATGGTGGTCGAGTGTGATGGTGATAAAAAGGTTAGTGTGGTGATGGTGGTGGTGGTGGGTGATTTAAAAATGGTAGTGGTGATGTGGTGGTGGTGATGGTGATAAAAATGGTAGTGGTGGTGATGGTGGTGGTGGTGATAGAATTGATAGTGGTGATGGTGGTGGTGATGGTGGTGGTGGTGATAGAAATGATAGTGGTGATGGTGGTGGTGATGGTGATAAAAATGGTAGTGGTGGTGATGGTGGTGGTGGTGGTGATAGAGATGATAGTGGTGATGGTGGTGGTGATGGTGATAAAAATGGTAGTGGTGGTGATGGTGGTGGTAGGATTGATAGAAATGATAGTGGTTGATGTGGTGGTTGATGGTGATAAAAATGGTAGTGGTGGTGATGGTGGTGGTGGTGGTGATAGAGATGATAGTGGTGATGGTGGTGGTGATGGTGATAAAAATGGTAGTGGTGGTGATGGTGGTGGTGGTGATAGAAATGATAGTGGTGATGGTGGTGGTGATGGTGATAAAAATGGTAGTGTTGGTGATGGTGGTGGTGGTGATAGAAATTATAGTGGTGATGGTGGTGGTGATGGTGGTGGTGGTGATAGAAATGATAGTGGTGATGGTGGTGGTGATGGTGATAAAAATGGTAGTGGTGGTGATGGTGGTGGTGGTGATAGAAATGATAGTGGTGATGGTGGTGGTGATGGTGGTGGTGGTGATAGAAATGATAGTGGTGATGGTGGTGGTGATGGTGATAAAAATGGTAGTGGTGGTGATGGTGGTGGTGGTGGTGATAGAGATGATAGTGGTGATGGTGATAAAAATGGTAGTGGTGGTGATGGTGATGATGGTGTTCTTGGTGGTGATGGTGGTGGTAATGTTGGCGATGGTGCAAGTGGTGTTAGTGGTGATGATGGTGATGGTGTTGGTGGTGGTGATGGTGATAGAGATGGTAGTGGTGATGGTGGTGGTGGTAATGATGGTATTGTTGGTGGTGATGGTGGTATGGTGTTGGTGGTGGTGATGGTGATAGAGATGGTAGTGGTGGTAACGATGGTATTGTTGGTGGTGATGGTGGTGGAATGATGGCAATGGTTCTAGTGGTGTTAGTGGTGGTGATGGTGATGGTGATAGAGATGGTAGTGGTAGTGGTGGTGGTTGTGGTGGTGACAGCAGTGGTAGTGATGATAATCATGATTATGGTATTGGTGGTAGTGACAGTGGTGCAATGTTATTCTAGAGTACAGTGATGATAACAGTACAGGTAGTGGTACTCACAGTGGTGATGGTGCAGATAAGATAATGCTATAGCAGCATAGTATTCTTGTTGTGGTTGCACTGTGGAAACATTGTGGTGGTGGTGGTGGTGGTGGTAGTAGTACTGGTGGTATTGTTGTTGTTGCTGCTGCTCTAGTTTGGCTGACCTCATGACAATAGCCTAAGATTTGTCGTACATCTCGGTACCTGGCTGTTATGTCTTGCAGAGTCAGGTAACCTGTAGGGGTTTCTTTCATAGGTTCACATACACACACATCCTTTTATTTTTTGATGCGTTTTTGTCCAAGGGCTCTGGCCATGCTGGGGCGCTGCTCGTAAAATGAGTAGATTTTTTATCCTTATTTGAGTCTTATGAGAGATGCCTGCATTATTTGACTAATATATATATATATATATATATATATATATATATAGGCACAGATGTGGCTGTGTGGTCAGAATCTTGCTTCCCAACAACATGGTTCTGGGTTCAGTCCCACTGCGTGGCACGTTGGGCAAGTGTCTTCTACTATAGCCTCAGGCAAACAAAGCCTTGTGAGTGGATTTGGTAAATGGAAACTAAAAGAAACCTGTCATATATATATATACATATATATATATATATATATGTATGTATATATTTATGTGTTTGTGTGTCTGTGTTTGTTCCACACACTCACCTACTATTGCTTGACAACTGATGTCAATGTGTTTATCTTCCGGTAACTTAGCAGTACAGCAAAAGTGTCTGATAGAATAAGTTCTAGAATAACAAGGCGGTGAGCTGGCAGAAACGTTAGCACGTCAGGCGAAATGCTTAGCGGTATTTCATCTGCTGTTACGTTCTGAGTTCAAATTCTGCCGATGTCGACTTTGCCTTTCATCCATTCGGGGTCGATAAATTAAGTACCAGTTGTGCACTGGTGTCAATATAATCGACTTAATCCGTTTGTCTGTCCTTTTTTGTCCTCATTGTGTTTAGCCCCTTGTGGGTAGTAAAGAAATAGGTATTTCATCTTTCGCTATGTTCTGAGTTCAAATGCAGCCTAGGTCGACTTTGCCCTTTATAGTTGTATTAAGGGCAGTGCAATGTTATAGTACTAGCTTTGGTGTTGTTGTTGTTGGTGGTGGTAATGGTGGAGGTTTTATAAGAAGTTACTGTGCATGTTGTAGTTTCAGTGGTGCTTAAGTAGTAGTAGTAATCGTAGTAGCAGTGTTGTGGAGGTAGTGGTTGTGTTGATGGAGTTCATAGAAGTAATCATAGTAGTGGTTTGGTGGTAGTAGTTGTAGTATGTGTAGAAGCTGCAACAGCACTTGAAGTAGCAGTGATGGTTGTAGTAGTAGTAGTAGCTGCAGCAGTGGTGAAGGTATGAGTAGTAGTTATAGTAGCAGCACAAATAGTAGAGGTGGTGATGGTGGTAGTAGCAGTAGCCATAGTAGCAGTAGTAGTAGCAGCAGCAGCATCTTGACAACCGATGTTGGTGTGTTTACGTCCCCGTAACTTAGCAGTTCAGAAAAAAAAGAGACCGATAGAAGAAGTACAAGGCTTACAAGGCAATGCTCCAGCATGGCCATGGCCAATTGATTTCAACAAGTAAAAGAGTAAAAGAAATACTCACATACACACATGCACACACAGATACATGCACAAATATGCATATATACATACATACGCACATGTATATATACATACACACATGCATACACGTATATATATATTACTTATGTGCACACATAAGTACATACACCTACAGCCATATACATACAAATACACACTCACACACACATACTTACATTCATATACACATACACAGATATATACATACATACATATATATATATATATATTAACACATACACATACATACATATTTACATTCATACACACACACATACATATACATATATTTACATTCACACATGCACACACTTCTACACATATTTAGATATATACATATAAATGAATAAACACACACATACATATACATACATACCACATATACATACATAGATATATATATATATATCTATATATATATATATATATATAAATATGCACACAAACATAAATACGCATTATATACAAACATACATATATACACACATATTCAACATGTGTTTCTGCTTAGACATGCATATATATATATATATACACACATTCATATATACATGCATACATACACAAACATAAGCCCACAGACACAAGTTTACACACACACACACACACACACACATACATTCACACACACACACACACTTTTGCTGACAGACTCATATAGAGGATAAATGGGTGGAGTTAGACAAGATAAATTTGAGGGGCTAGGTTTGTTCAGCCAATCAGGGACAAACTCCAAGGTGAGAGGGGGTGTGGCCTACAAATGTAGTGTTTAGTGGGTGGAGTCATTTGTGTGAGTGTGTGTTTGCATGTATGTGTGTGTGTGTGTGTGTGTGGATGTATGTGTTTAGATGTTTGTGTTGCTTTCCTGTTGTGAGTGCTGTGTTGTGGAGTTGCTGTTTAACCCAAGGTCAGTCCTGATCCAGCAGACCTATAACCAAAGATGTTCCAGCTGTGACCATCCCATCTTTTATTCAGGCATAGTGTATCTCGGACTACATTATTTAATGTATAGTATAGAAGTTAGTTTTAATGGTTACAGTTGTTGTTGTTGCTGTTGTTGTTGTAGAAGTATTCAGACATATCTAGGTATGAGACATCACATTATCCAGTCTGACCTTCATAGTTTCAGAAATCCGCATGTTATTTGACAGACTTGGTTTCTATTTCTACCAGGTCTAGCTACCATGTAGAGGTCTCCCTCATTGGCTCATACATACATATCTACATATATAAGACAGTAGGGTGTGATTTGAGGGAGATTTGGCTGCTATTTCTAACTGGCTCTAGCTACTGCACCAGGTTTCTGTGTCTGTTACGGCATGGTTTTTTACAGCTAGGTGCCCTTCCAAATGCCAACCACCCAGCAGAGTGGACTGAATGCCTTTTATCTGGCACCAGCACAGGTGAGGTCATTTTTGGCAAGGCTTTTACAGCTGGGTGCCCTTCCAAATGCCAACCACCCAGCAGAGTGGACTGAGAGCTTTTTATGTGGCACCAATACTGGACAGGGTCACCAGGTAACTTGCAAAACCAAGACCCTTTGAGAGAGAGAAGGGGCATTGGAGGTGGTGGTTTTGTGTCAGATGATGAAAGGTTAGAGTGTGACAGGGAGAGAGTGAGACAGAAACATGTGTCTCGCTGCAGAGGAGGTACATGGTTACTCAACCAGAGAGAGAAAAAAAAAATTAACTCACACAATAGTTTTATTGTTGTGGAACCTGGATTTTCTACACCAGAAACGTTTTGATGTGGATCAGCAATCCGACAGTGTAGACTGCCTAAGTCTCAGATTGAGTGCTACGTTGGAAATGCCTTGTTTTTGTCCCCTACCAGGACCTCAGATAGACAGACAGATAGATAGATAAAAGAGAGAGAGACATTAGGGACAGGCAGACAGGTTAGATTGACACATAGATAGATTGATAGATAGATAGATAGATAGATGGATAGAGAAAGAGAGAGAGAGAGACATTAGGGACAGGCAGACAGGTTAGATTGACACATAGATAGATAGATAGATAGATAGATAGATGGATAGAGAAAGAGAGAGAGAGAGACATTAGGGACAGGCAGACAGGTTAGATTGACACATAGATAGATTGATAGATAGACAGAGAGAGAGACACAGAGAGAGAAAGAGGGATTAGATAGATAGCTAAATATCAGGGACGTGCTGCCTAGGTAGCAAGGTAGGCAGTGCCTACCCTGAATGAAATAGATCAATAGCAACATTTTCCTTTTATGGCAAAATATGCACCTAATTCAATAAAATTATGAAGGTTACTCTGATTACTCTGCATAAAATGCAAAATATTTTATGTTTTTGTAGATTAGGTAGGCATAATTCACCCCTGCTTTTCAATCTCAGTATTAAAGCTACGCATAGGATTGATGTAGTACACATGCTGCGTACACTCCTACAACAATGTTTTCTTTATGTGCTATAAAGGCAGAAGTAAATCTGCCTTCAACTCAGTCGCACACCTGTGTTTCGCTTATTTTTGTGTGTTTTACAACATAAACTACACCAACTGTCTACCCTGAGTAATTATTGGCAACACCTGCCTGATAAATAGATAGACAAACAGACATGTAAATAGATAAAATCGATGGGCTTCAATACAGTTTCTGCCTATCAAATTCACCCACACAGCACAGGTTGGCCCAGAGCTATTGTAAAAGATACTTGACAAAGGTGCTGCAGACTAGGACTGAACCTGAAACCATGTGGCTGCAAAGTGTGTTTCTTAACCACACAGCCTTTGGTAGAAATGTCTGTGCTTATGGTACACATATATATATATATAAGTTGCAGTGTATGTTTATTTTTGACTATGTACTGTTGGTAGTGTATGAAAGGTCGATCTGAGTGTATATACATGTGTATTTAATGTAGGTAGTGTTTGTTAATGTTGTTAAATGTATATATGTATTTGGGTCTGTATATTGTTGATATAGCGTGTAAATTGATGTATATATATATATATACACTTCTCAACAATCAACTTTATCAACAATATATGTATAAATGCAAATATATTGTTGGGGATATGTATATATGAAGATGTGCATATATATATATATATTATATATATATATATATATATATATATATATATATTATGTATATTATCATCGTTAAAAACAATTATGCTGATGATGATGATATAATATATACACCGCACAACACCACATGCATACAATTTATGCATGAATAGTATATATATATTCATGTATTGTAGAAAGTATATAAACATATATACATTCCTTTATTATTCAAACGCACAATGCACACACACATATATATATATATATATATATATATATATATATTTCAGTATAAATTATACATATGGACACTCACAAACACACGCACATACACACACAAAACACATACATATATACATAAATGCTCATATATCTGTGTATGTATGTGTACATAGTAGGTATGTGCACTTATACACACACATATGTATGTGTGCATGTATATGTAAAGATATAAATCTATATGTGTGCATAAGTATGTATCTATGTGAACGTATGTACATGTGATAATATATATTATATATGTAGATACATATATATATATATATATATATATATATATATATATATATACATGTGTGAATATATGCTTATGTATATATATGCATGTGTATACATACATATGTATATATGCAATTTTTATATACATGTGCATGTATATATATATGCATACTATATGTATGTAAATACACACAAGTAAACATGCACACACACATACATATATATATATTATATATATGTATGTGTGTATCTACATACCTGCATACCCATCCACCCACCACAAATCCATCCGACAACCACCATTCACCTGCACAACGCTTTCCAATTAGAAGACTTACCAAACCATATTCCTCACTACAAAATAAAAACTAACAGAATCCTTTAACAACCAAAGACATTTGCAAATCAAAACGGTCAAATTCTCTCTGGAACCCTTAACTAGATTTCGAGATTTATTTTAAGATCTTGTTTAATGCCAGCGTATATATGTATATAGGTGTGTGTGTGGTGTATGTGTGGCATGTGTGGATATGTCAGGATGTGTTAAGAATGTGTTTGTGCGGTGAGTACAAGCGTGTGTCTTTATATGTGTTGTATGTATCTGTATTGTAGATGTATACATACATTAATATATACATATATATATATA
The DNA here is from genome assembly GCF_006345805.1 of Octopus sinensis. NCBI lineage: Eukaryota > Metazoa > Mollusca > Cephalopoda > Octopoda > Octopodidae > Octopus > Octopus sinensis. The sequence goes on from NC_043023.1 coordinate 2,894,229, forward strand.
TATATATATTATATATATATATATATATATATATATATATATATATATATATATACATATATGTGTTATATATACATGTATATGTATTATATTATATATGTTATATATATTTCTATGTATATATATGAATATATATACATATATATGTATATATATGTGTATATATATACACGTATATGTATATATATATATGAATATATATACATATACATGTATATGTATATATATGTGTATATATATATATACATGTATATGTATATATGTGTCTATATATGTATGTATATATATATATATGCACACACATAAGTACATATGTACGTACACACGCATTCACATAAATGAAATTTATGTCTGTGAGTTTGTCACATGGTTTTGTGCAAGTGTGTCTGTATAGACGTGAATGTATATTCACTCCAAGACACTATGGCAGTTGTCTTCTCTTTTTGCTGACATTGTTAGGTCGAATCTTAGCCAAAAAGCTATTTGTCTTCACATAGACATAGGTGCTGGTGTGACTGGGGGGGTTAAAAGCCTGCACCGAACCACGTGGATTTAGGTTCAATCCTACTGCATGGCACTGTAGGTGTTTTCTTCTATAGCCACAGGCTGGCAAAAGCCTTATGAATGAATTTGATAAATGGAAACTTGAAAGAAGCCTCTCATGTGCATGTGTGTGTGTGTGTGTATATTTATATACATATATATATATACATACATACATGCATATATATATGTATATGTATATATATACATACATAGGTGCAGGAGTGGCTGTGTGGTAAGTAGCTTGCTTACCAGACACATGATTCTGTGTTCAGTCCCACTGCGTGATACCTTCAGCAAGTGTCTTCTACTATAGCTTCGTGCCAACCAAAGCCTTGTGAGTGGATTTGGTAGACGGAAACTGAAAGAAGCCTGTCGTATATATGTATATATATATATGTGTGTATATGTTTGTGTGTCTGTGTTTGTCCCCCCAGCATCACTTGACAACTGATGCTGGTGTGTTTACGTCCCCGTAATTTAGCAGTTTGGCAAAAGGGATCGATATAATAAGTACTAGGCTTACAAAGAATAAGTCCTGGGGTTGATTTGCTCAACTAAGGGCAGTGCTCCAGCATGGCCACAGTCAAATGACTGAAACAAGTAAAAGAGTAAAAGAGATGCATGCATGCACACACACCACATGATAACTGTGTGTCTGTGTATGTATGTATGTATGTATATATAATATATATATATATATATATATATATATATAATTAATCAATATAGGGTGGCAAAAAATTTTGTAGAATTTTTTTGCCACCAGTGGCCTAGTGGGAAAAATTAAATAGTCATAGACCATTTTTAAGTTCAACATCACAATCAAGGAACGGCCATAATAGGCCATTCACCCACTAGAAATAACAGCCAAAGCTTCAACCGAAAAATAAAAATCAATTCCGTAAACCAGGAGAAAATTAAAAAACATTTACCCTGTACTTTCTTATACGAATGCACCGTTTCATCTACTGTTTATGGTAAACTAACCTGATTAAATAAATCAAGCCAATCTTCCATAGGCCCTTAGATTCATCAGTAAGAAATAGCCAAGTCGGAACAGATATTTTCACGAGGCATTTCCGACCCTGCCTCGGCAATATCTGACCTAAAATTTTCAAATCATCGCACTCCGCCAAATTTATCGGCAGCAAATAAATATAAGCCGCCGATTCCATTACCGAATTAACCAAAAATTCATAATTAATCAATATAGGGTGGCAAAAAATTTTGTAGAATTTTTTTGCCACCAGCGGCCTAGTGGGAAAAATTAAATAGTCTAGACCATTTTTAAGTTCAACATCACAATCAAGAAACGGCCATAATAGGCCATTCACCCACTAGAAATAACAGCCAAAGCTTCATCCGCAAATAAAAATCAATTCCGTAAACCAGGAGAAAATTAAAAAACATTTACCCTGTAATTTCTTATACGATGCACCGTTTCATCTACTGTTAATGGTAAACTAACCTGATTAAATTAAATCAAGCCATCTTCCATAGGCCCTTAGATTCATCAGTAAGAAATAGCCAAGTCGGAACAGATATTTTCACGAGGCATTTCCGACCCTGCCTCGGCAATATCTGACCTAAAATTTTCAAATCATCGCACTCGCGCCAAATTTAGGCAGCAATAAAATATAAGCCGCCAATTCCATTACGGAATTAACCAGAAAATTCATAATTAATCAATATAGGGTGGCAAAAAATTTTGTAGATTATATATATATATATATATATTAATATATATATATATATACACACACACATACATACATGCATACACACACACACACACCACATGAGGCTCAGAAATATAAAGGAATTATAAATTTTCACCAACTTCATTAGCTTACGGCTGTTTCTACCTATAACATACAATGCACTGATAGCTGCGTTCTTGAGTATCACCCTATAGCTTCATCAGAGCTCCAGACATGAAGTGCAGTCTTATTTGGGTAAACATTTACATTTTATGTATGTGTGGTAAGTAGCTTTCTTACCAACCACATGGTTCCAGGTTCAGTTCCACTGCATGGCACCTTGGGCAAGTGTCTCATACTACAGCCTCAGGCCAACCAAAGCCTTCTTATTGGATTTGGCAGACAAAAACTGAAAGAAGCCTGTCGTGTACATATATATATATATATATATATATATATATTTTTAAAATAGGATAAAATTTTTATAAGATTTATCAAGTAGTTAGCATGTGTGTGTGTATATATATATATATATATATGTGTATATATATGTATATATATATGTATGTGTATTTATGTATATATATATATGTATATATATATACATATATATATATGCATATACATATATACATATATATATATATATATATATATATATATACATATATATATATGTAATATGTTTGTGGTTCCTTTTCATTTAGGTGTAGACATGGCTGTATGGTAAGAAGCTTGCTTCTCAACCATATGGTCCCAGGTTCAGTCCCACTGCATGGAACCTTGGGCAAGTGTCTACTATAGCGTCAGGCTGACCGAAGCCTTGTGAGTGCATTTGGTACACAGGAACCGAAAGAAACCCATTTTGTTGAGCCTTACAAAGGAGATGACAAAGGGTCAAAATATCTGGCGTTTTGCTGTCCTCAAGAAGACTCATCCACCACAACAAATTGATACAAGTTTTGGTGCCACATACAAAGCACATGTACCAGTGTCATGTTAAAGGCACTGGGGCTGGTGGCACATAAGAAGCACTCATGAAGGTGCCACGTTAAAAGCACCCAATACAGCTCTGTAAAGTGGTTGGCATTAGGAAGGGCATCCAGCCACAAAAACCAAGCCAGAACCGACAATGGAGCCTGGCATGACCTATAGCCTTACCAGCTGGCGGTCATACCATTCAACCATCCAACTCATGCCAGTATGGAAAATGGACATTAAATGACAGTGATATATGTGGGGGGATGTGTTTGTGTGTCTTTGTGTCTGATAGAATAAGTACCAAACAATTAAGCTCTGCGGTTGGGTCATTCAACTTAAAATTCTTAGCAACATGTGTAACAGGTATACCCAATATTTTTCCATTAGCAACAAGTGGCATAAGCAGTTGTAACTAGTAATTTTCATTAGCAACAAATGACACAGGCAGTTTTAATCAGTATTTTCCATTAGCAACGAGTGGAATAGACAGTTATGCCCAATATTTTTCATTAGCAACAAATGGCGTACTCAGTTGTAACTAGTAATTTTCATTAGCAACAAATGACATAGGCAGTTATAACCAATACTTTCCATTAGCAACGAGTGGAATAGACAGTTATGCCCAATATTTTTCATTAGCAACAAATGGCGTACTCAGTTGTAACTAGTAATTTTCATTAGCAACAAATGACATAGGCAGTTATAACCAATACTTTCCATTAGCAACGAGTGGAATAGACAGTTATGCCCAATATTTTTCATTTGCAACAAATGGCGTACTAAGTTGTAACTAGTAATTTTCATTAGCAACAAATGACATAGGCAGTTATAACCAATACTTTCCATTAGCAACGAGTGGAATAGACAGTTATGCCCAATATTTTTCATTAGCAACAAATGGCGTACTCAGTTGTAACTAGTAATTTTCATTAGCAACAAATGACATAGGCAGTTATAACCAATACTTTCCATTAGCAACAAGTGGAATAGACAGTTATGCCCAATATTTTTCCATTAGCAACAAGTGGCATAGGCAGTTGAAACCAGTAATTTTCATTAGCACCGAATGGTGTAGACAGCTGTAATCATGCACCTTAGCAACAGATGCTACTCAGAGTTATAACAACTCTCTTTAGCAACAGATTATATCAAAAGTTTTAAACAGTTCTCATCCTTATGCAAAGATCATATTGATTTGAGTTGTATGGCAACAGTCTCTGACCGAAACAAATAAAAAAAATATACCATCAACATCATCATCATCATCGTTATCTGTGTGTCAGTGTTAAAAATTTAATCTACACATGTGTCCTGTAGTAATGATATGTTGCTAACAGTAGTGGATATAATTGTCAAATGACATTTATTGCTAAGGTGTCTGTACTGTTTGTATCATGGATTCTCAACCATTTTTTAATCTATGGACCCCTTTGATTACTATTTTATTCTGGTGGACACCTATAGCCATTTGATGTTAAAAAACTACATGTAGACACACCAGCATCAGTTGTCAAGTGATGTTGGGGGGAGAAACACAGACACACACACACCCATACACACACACACACATACATATATACATATACACAACGGGCTTCTTTCAGTTTCCGTCTACCAAATCCACTCACAAGGCTTTGCCCAAGGTGCCATCCAGTGGGAATGAACCTGGAACCATGAGGTTTGTAAGCAAGCTACTTACCACACAGCCACTCTTACGCCATGTAGACTAAGTTTTAATGTTGTAGCTCCCTTCTGCTGTTTACAGCAGTGCTTGGAAGGAACGTGTGTAGCATGTGATGACTGCATTGACTATCACAGAGAAAGTTGAGCAGAGAATCTTCATCAAATTTTGCCAAAAGCTTCATGATACCTGCTCAGAGGCCTATGCAAAGTTTTCAAAAAGTTTTCATTGTTCTCAACGCAATCAAGGAGATCTTGTGCAACTGAAACCCGAGTGTTCTTTTGGTCAGCTGAAAGCAGTTTTGGTACAAACTTGGTAGACAGGTGTCTCATACCCAAATCTTCAGTAATAACGGACTAAACTGAACTGTAACTAATCTGCACAACCTCTGATTCAATGATTTCCCCTCACAGCTGCACACACATCTGCAATGTTTTTCTCAGTTCTGCTGGTTGAGGGTCTCCCAGAACACTTGTGCACATTGACATTTTTTCAGCCATCTTGGAAATGTCTGAACCACTCGTACACCTGTGTGTGGCTCATACACTCCTCTCCATACACTTTCCACAACTTTGCATAGGTCTGTCTGTATCAGAACCGAACTGTAGCCAAACACCAACAACAAAAGCCTCTAATACTTCTATACTGTACATTAGATAATGTAGTCCTAGATATACTGTGACTGATTAAAAGATGGGATGATAACAGCTATAACATCTTTGATTAAATGTTTACCAGACCCAGACTGACCTAGGGTTAAACAGCAACAATAGCCCCTAATACTAACTCCATACTATACATTGGATAATGTAGTCCTAGATATACTATGTCTGATTAAAAGATGAGATGGTCACATTTGGAATACCTTTCATCATTGGCTTGCTGGATCAGGACTGACCTAGGGCTAAATTACTATACATACTAACACTAACTATTTATACTATACATTAAATAATGTAGTCTTAGATACACTATGCCTGAATAAATGGTCACAGCTGGAACATCTTTGATCATAAACTGATCTACGTCAGGACTGACCTAGGGCTAAACAACAACATCAACTATAGCCCCTAATACTAACTACATACTATACATTAGACAATGTAGTCCTAGGTATACAATGTCTGAATAAAGGCTGGGATGGTCACGACTGGAACGTCTTTGATCATAAACCTATCTGGATCTAGACACACCACTGATACTAACTACTATACTGAACATTAGATAATGGAGTCCTAGATACACTATGTCTGAATAAAGGCTGGGATGGTCACAACTGGAACGTCTTTGATCATAAGCCTATCTGGATCTAGACACACCTGATCTGGTAGATTATTAATCAAAAAATGTTCCAGCTCTAACCATTGAATCACATTTCCTTGTTATTCATACATCCTTCACATTTCCAGTCATAGACAGGGTATTTAGTTGCTATTTCTAGTCGAACTGAGCAACCACCTTGGGGCTCCCTCATTCATTCCTGAAGCCATAAATACATTTTTAAGTTTTATTACATGTATCCCTGACAAAGTTATATTCAGATTCTGCGATGACCCCTTTATATGGGCGGTGAGATCCCTTCCAGTTTCCCAGACTGCACCTGTCAACTGGATCAGTGTATTTTATTACCGCCAATGTCGGAGAGTTCAGCTATTAGTTGGGGTCAGTGTGTTTTATAGAGGAGGGACTCTGCAGGACTGACAGGGAGTAGGGGCAGAGCTACTGAGGCAGAAATGTGCAGGAGGGGAGGGCATGGTCGTAAATTCTTGGAGATTATTGCCTGTTGATGTCAACCATATGAGTAATCGCACATCGACAGTTGGCAGTGAATTTCTGGGAGATTTGGCTGCTATTTCTAGTAAAAGATTCGACCATATAGAGAACTACTTACCTTGTGTTGTTTAACCCTAGGTCAGTCCTGATGGAGCAAATCTATAATCAGAGACGTTCCAGCTGTGACCATCCCATCTGTAATTAAGTCTTAGTGTATCTAGGACTACATTATCTAATGTACAGTATAATAGTTAGTATTCATATGTTGTTGTTTAGCCCATGGTCAGTCCTGATCCAATGTACCTATGATCAAAGATGTTCCAGATGTGGCCATCCTGTCTTTTATTCTGACAGTGTATCTAGGACTACATCACTGAATGTGTAGCAGTTAGAATTAATGGCTTTAGTTGTTGTTATTGTTCAGCCCCAGGTTAGTCCTGATCCAGCAGACCTATGATCAAAGATGTTCCAACTGTGACCATCCCATCTTTCATTCTGATATATTGTATCTAGGACTACATGATCTAATGTATAGCAGTTAGTATTAGTTCTTGTTGTTTAGCCCCAGGTCAGTCAAGGTCCAATAGATCTATGATCAAAGATGTTCCATCTGTGACCATCCCATCTTTTATTCAGGCATAGTGTATCTTGGACTACATGATCTAATGTACAGTGGAGTAGTTAGCATAGCAGTTAGTATTAATGGCTATAGTTAATGTTGTAGTTACTGTTGTTTAATCCCAGGTGGGTCTTGCTATAGTAGAGCTATGATCAAAGATGTTCCATCTGTGACCATCCCATCTTTTATTTGGACATAGTGGATCTATAAGTACATTGTCTAATGCCCTCTCTCTCTGCTAAGTATAGGAGGGGGCACCACAGAAATGGTAAATGGTATAAGGCGGCAAGCTGACAGAAATGTTAGGCGCAGGAGTGGTTGTGTGGTAAGTAGCTTGCCTACCAACCACATGGTCCCGGGTTCAGTCCCACTGTGTGGCACCTTGGGCAAGTGTCTTCTGCTATAGCCCTGGGCCGACCAATGCCTTGTGAGTGGATTTAGTAGACGGAAACTGAAAGAAGCCTGTCGTATATATGTATATATATATATATATGTATGTGTGTGTATATGTTTATGTGTCTGTGTTTGTCCCCCTAGCATTGCTTGACAACCGATGCTGGTGTGTTTACGTCGCCGTAACTTAGCGGTTCGGCAAAAGAGACCGATAGAATGAGTACTTGGCTTACAAAGAATAAGTCCCGGGTGTCGATTTGCTCGACTAAAAAAAGGCGGTGCTCCAGCATGGCCGCAGTCAAATGACTGAAACAAGCAAAAGAGTAAGTTGGGCAAAATGCTTAGCAGTATTTCGTCTGTCCTTACCTTCTGAGTTCAAATTTCGCCTAGGTCAATTTTGCCTTTCATCCCTTTCGGGGTCGATAAATTAAGTACTAGTTTTACACTGGGTTCGATGTAATCAAGTTAATCCCTTTGTCTGTCCTTCTTTGTCCCCTCTATGTTTAGCTCCTTATGGGCAATAAACAAATAAGAAATGGTTTATGGCACAAAAGAAATCACTTTAAACTTGCTAAAATAATATCTGGGATGCCTTTATCTCTACTAAGTATAGATGCAGATGTGTTACGAAAGATTAACTTTGAGGATCTGATCAAAGATTTTGCAATTCAAAAAAGTAGGAGGAAACTTTTCAAATATAAATATAGGCACAGGAGTGGCTGTGTGGTAAGTAGCTTGCTTACAAACCACATGGTTCCGAGTTCAGTCCCACTGCGTGACATCTTGGGCAAGCGTCTTCTACTATAGCCTCGGGCTGACCAAAGCCTTGTGAGTGGATTTGGTAGACAGAAACTGAAAGAAGCCCGTCGGCTGTGTAGTAAGTAGCTTGCCTACCAACCACATGGTTCTGGGTTCAGTCCCACTGCGTGGCACCTTGGGCAAGTGTCTTCTACTATAGCCTCGGGCCGACCAAAGCCTTGTGAGTGGATTTGGTAGATGGAAACTGAAAGAAGCCCGTCGTATATATGTATATATATGTATGTGCATGTGTGTATTTGTGTGTCTGTGTGTGTCCCCCTAGCATTGCTTGACAACCGATGCTGGTGTATTTACGTCACCGTCACTTAGCGGTTCGGCAAAAGAGACCAATAGAATAAGTACTGGGCTTACAAAGAATAAGTCCCGGGGTCGATTTGCTCGACTAAAGGTGGTGCTCCAACATGGCCGCAGTCAAAGGACTGAAACAAGTAAAAGAGTAAATGAGTAAAGTGGAAATATACAAAAACACGTTACTTACACTATTTACATTCGACGGATATTTGTCCTCATCTTGTTTGTTATTAACAAATATCTGGCGAATGTAAATAATGTACATAATTTCTCATCTCTTAAATATAGAACTGTATACAAAAATAAACATTTTTTCATTTTAGTGTTTTGTTTCATTTTCAAAAATAAAAATTTATTTTATAATTTGTTATTGTTTATATTTTGAATTACATAATCTTTTATGAGGGTACCAAAATCTTTTATGTGCTTAGGGCCTCGATGGGTCTTAATCCAGCCCTGATTCCGACCATCTACCCCCACCAAGTGACTAATTTTCTCCCCCATCTACCCCCACCAAGTGACTGATTTTCTCCCCTCCATTCACATGAAAGCATGTATCTAACTCATACACAGTTCACTTTCCAAACATTTGTACATTACTGCATATACTTTATACACACTTTTGACAAGTTGTGGTGCACCTGAGCACTGTATACAATAATTTCACATATTATTATTATTGTTATTAGAAAAGTGGACCGTCTCATTGTTATAAAGTAAAGAACTGTGAGCAATTGTCAGTTCAGATTGGTAAGCAGTTCACCGTGAGCTGCGATTGAGTGTTGAGTTTCATGTAATATTAATAGTAGTGTGTCGTGTATATAATTCCTTTTCCCCCTGCTTCGTTATACTATATATCCAATCCAAGGCTATAAAAAATATATAGATATTTATATTAATAGATCCAACTTGCACAGAGTACAAATGATAGAGAAAATTGAACGGGATGAAGAAAGTTATTTCTAGGGGCTCGGAGATCCATCATAATTTTAGCAGATGTAGTTCATCATAATATGCATCATTCTGAAGACTCAACACTTAGACAAATTTGCTGGAAATGTGTTTATCATCAGGGTGGAGAAGACCTTACATTCTGATCATAATGCAGAAAAGTTCAATGGAATATATTGTGAGAGACATCATAAAGAAGAATGGAAAATTATACATCTTCAAAATTTGTTTATTGCAGTATTATTCTCCTTAAATTCCATGTGTTTCTGCTGCCTAAATGTCCTTTGTCCTTTGATGTAGAATTTATATTTCTTTAATTCAGTTGCAATACATATTCCTACAAGGTAGACATTCCTATGGAGCCTTTTTCAAGGTTTTACGTATGGGGTTATAATTCTCCATTCTCCTTTATGATTTCTCAATTATACGCTTTCTTATGCTGTACAAAATCCATTGAAGGGAACTCAGGATTAGCCTGTTGAGTGAAAAACGGAAATCGTTTGTCGAAATAACAATTCTGTGTGTTCCCTATCATTTGAGGTGGTTAGCCAGATCTGGATTATATCAGAAAGCTAATTAGGTACCTGCTTGGATCCAAATTGCTATTCCTTTGTGTTATCTATATATATAAAACTGAGAATGTGTGTCTATCTGTCTCTCTGTCTGTGTGAATCCCTAAAACTTGAGAACTACACAACCTATTTCATTCAAATTTTACACATGCCTTACTTAGGGTCCATGTAGTGTCATGGGCAAAAAAAGCATTATGAGATATATCTCCTTCTGTGTATATATATACTACCAAACAAATATGATTTTTATTGAACTCCTAATACTTTTTCTTGAATATTTTCTTAAATACTTTCTTGTAAACTATTTTTAACATTTTCTTATTATTACCAAAGAATGTATGCATTGTAATACTTTTGTGACAACTAGTACTTAACACAACGAAGCTCATACAAAGCTTTACATTTTACTGTTGACAATCTTTTTCTAAAAAAGTGAAGCTGGTCAATTGAATAAACATCTTTAAAATTTCATTTTCAAAACTTTTTTCATATATATTTACACTCGTATGGTACCTTACAACTTCACTTTGTTATATATATATATATATACATATACTCTTTTACTTGTTTCAGTCATTTGACTGTGGCCATGTTGGAGCTCTGTCTTTAGTCGAGCAAATCGACCCCATGACTTATTCTTTGTAAGCCTAGTACTTATTCTATCGGTCTCTTTTGCCAGACTGCTAAGTTACGTGGACGTAAACACACCAGCATCAGTTGTCAAGCGATGTTGGGGGAACAAACATACACACACACACACACACACAGACACACATATATGATGGGCTTCTTTTAGTTTCCATCTACCAAATCCTCTCACAAGGCTTTCGGCGACTTGAGGCTATAGTAGAAGACACTTTTCCAAGGTGCCACACAATAGGTCTGAACCCAGAACCATGTGTTTGGTAAGCAAGCTACTTAACACACAGCACTTCTATGCCTATGTATATATATATATATATATATATATATATATATATATATATATATAATATATATATATATATATGTATGTGTGTGAGTGTGTGTATAAGAAGCCCATTGTATTTATTTATATATATATATATATATAAATACAATGGGCTTCTTTCAGTTTCCATCTACCAAATCCTCTCACAAGGCTTCGGCGACTTGAGGCTATAGTAGAAGACACTTTTCCAAGGTGCCACACAATAGGTCTGAACCCAGAACCATGTGTTTGGTAAGCAAGCTACTTAACACACAGCCACTTCTATGCCTGTATATATATATTATATATATATATATTATATATATAATATATATATATATATATTATATATGTATGTGTGGTGAGTGTGTGTATAAGAAGCCCATGTATTTATTTATATATATATATAATATATATATAATAATTAATGGGCTTCTTTCAGTTTCCATCTACCAAATCCTCTCACAAGGCTTTCGGCGACTTGAGGCTATAGTAGAAGACACTTTTCCAAGGTGCCACACAATAGGTCTGAACCCAGAACATGTGTTTGGTAAGCAAGCTACTTATTAACACACAGCCACTTCTATGCCTATGTATATATATATATATATATATATATATATATATATATATATATATATATAGATATATACATATATATATATATATATCATATATATATATATGTATGTGCTGTGAGTGTGTGTATAAGAAGCCCATTGTTATTTATTTATATATATATATATATATATATAATTACAATGGGCTTCTTTCAGTTTCCATCTACCAAATCCTCTCACAAGGCTTTCGGCGACTTGAGGCTATAGTAGAAGACACTTTTCCAGGTGCCACACAATAGGTCTGAACCCAGAACCATGTGTTTGGTAAGCAAGCTACTTAACACACAGCCACTCTATGCCTATGGTATATATATAGATATATAGTATATATAATATTATATATCTATATATATAATATATAATTATATATGTATGTGTGTGAGTGTGTGTATAAGAAGCCCATTGTATTTATTTATATATATATGATATAATTACAATGGGCTTCTTTCAGTTTCTATCTACCAAATCTGCTCACAAAGCTTTGATCAGCCCAGGGCTGTAGGAGAATGCATTTGCCCAAGGTACTGTATAGTGGGATTGAACCTGGACACACGTGTTTGGGAAGCAAGTTTCTTATCACCCAGCTACATGTTGATGCCATAGGAGTTTTAGAGATTTTCGAGATAACAAGAAAGGATCTTATATTGGAACTCTGGACCTCAAACCACACGCATAAAGCTATAATTAACAGCATAAAAATATTGGGGTTTAAGATCCTTGAGGATAGCAAACACAATCAAAAGCTGCCTGTGGACTTGAACTCACATATTCT
>NC_043023.1:2911895-2969379 GCF_006345805.1 Octopus sinensis
CACGGGTGCCAAGCTGTATTGGCCCCTTTCCCTTTCCCTTGGATAACACTGGATGCATGGAGAGAAGAGGCTGGTATGCATGAGTGACTGCTGGTCTTCCATAAACAACCTTAACTGGACTTGGGCCTCAGAGGGGAACTTTCTAGATGCAATCCCATGGTCATTCATGACCAAAGGGGGTAATTACCCTTTACCCTATATATATATATAATGACATGGAGAGGTGAGTCTGGTATGCATGGGTGACTGCTGGTTCCATGAACAACCTTACCTGGACTTGGGCCTCAGAGGGGAACTTTCTAGATGCAATCCCATGGTCATTCATGACCAAAGGGGGTAATTACCCTTTACCCTATATATATATATAATGACATGCAGAGGTGAGTCTGGTATGCATGGGTGACTGCTGGTTCCATGAACAACCTTACCTGGACTTGGGCCTCAGAGGGTAACTTCCTATTTGCAATCCCATGGTCATTCACAACTGAAGGAGGTCTTTACCCTATGTACATGCATATACTACTGTTTTGATGTCATGTGATAGTTGCAAATGAGCATCATCAATATCTACAAAGCTGAAATGCAAAAAAGTTGTTTGATTTCTTGGTTATTTGTCTCATTTAGGGATGGGAACGGTTTTATGGGGTGGTAGATGGGGTCGGATTGGTGCCAAAATTTACACTGGGGGTAAATGGGGTGGGCAATGGTGTGAGGAGGGTTGCAAGTCGCTCGGGGCTACCGTTCGGTTGCCAAGGTGAGGAATATGGGAAAAATTGAGTTTTATGGGATAGACAGGTTGCACTGTTTAAGTAATTATAATTAAAACCAATTTTGATGTCTTCCTGACTCAATTGTTTGGGGGTCAAAGATAAGGCTACATAAGACTTCTTTCTAATCATGGGTAAATGTGGGTCTTTCGGGGTGGTCATTAGCATCGTGCAGCGATGGCGAGCAGTGTGAAGCGCTGCGATGCCATCAGCTATGGAGAAGATGAGGAGAAAAGAAAGAGTGGAAGAAGAGAAAGGAGAAAAAGAAGATAACAACGAAGAAAAAATTAAAAAAATAAAAACAAAAATAAGAGGGCAATATAAAGAACAAGGCAAAGAAGATGAATAAAAGAAAAAAGGGAAAAGGAGACAACATGCAAAAAATCACCACTTCCAACAAAATCCGAGGGAAGCATGGGTCAAAATAGCTAATCATCATTATACGAGTGATGTAGATCCTTTACAATACTCCATGTAAAACATGTCAGGCCATGAGTAAACAGTACTGGGAAATAGGTGAGGGTTAGTGACAGGAAGGGCATCCAACTGTTGAAAACCTGCCTCAACAAATTCAGTCTCACCCATAGCAGCATAGACAAGTGGACATTAAAGGATAATGATGATATGCATATATGTATTGTTATTTTTATTGTAATTTTGTATTTATATTTGTGTAACATCGTCTCTTTTTCCGTCCTTGTTTTCGTATACATTTGATGCTGTCTTCCAAGGAATCTAAAGCTCTTAGATTAGTTTTTCGTTGGGGCTGGCCAGATTGGAGCAATCTCAAGATTAATCAGCCGAAATTGTGAGGATAATCTGGTATTTGACTGAGGAAAGAAAACTTCGAATGACCCATCCTTGTCTTCTTTGTATCGTCTATCTGGATGTTGTGTTGTCCCTTTTTGTATCACCTAGCTGTCCAGATGTTTTGCATTCTTGTCCCATTTTGTATTTTACATATATATATGTATAAGTATATATATATATGTGTGTGTGTATCTGTATGTGTTTAAATATATATGTATGTATGTACATATATGCGTATATGTTTATGCATGCACAAAGACATACACACACACGCTGCTAATTTTTCTTGTAATATCAGTATTAAATAGCATACATTTGTAAACAAGTATTAAGGATACGCACTTGTGGTTTGGGTTTGTGATCATATATATATATATGTGTGTGTGTGTATGTGTGTCTATCTATATGTGTATATATGTGTGTATAAGAATTTATGTATGTGCATACATGTACATTAATATATGTATATAGATGTGTATGTATGTATGTTTATATGTACATGTATATGCATATGTATAAATGTTTAAGTACACACACACACATATATATATCATCATCATCCTTGTACATATATATATATATATATATTATATATATACACTCAGATATATATATATGTATGTATGTTTATATGTACATGTATATGCATATATATGAATGTCTAAGTACATATATATATACACATATACACACAGATATATATATATATATATATATATATCTGTGTGTATATGTGTATATATATATGTCCTTAGACATATATATACCTAGATATATATATGTATTTGTATAAAATGAACGTATGTATATAGTTCTGTTTATTTGTGCACATTTATACGTGAAGCTACAGATGCAAAAAAAAAATGCTGTTTTTAAGACTACGTATGCTGCAGCAAGTACTTGAGAATGAATACTGCAGCTAAAGCCGAATTTATCCACAAATATACAAACTAAACTGTAAGCAAGCAACAACAACAAGAACAACGAGAACAATAATATCAATTAACAAAAACACAATTAAAACGAAACAAATACACAAAACATGTTGAGTAAATATCTTAAATTGAATTAAATTAAATTAAATTAAAAATAAAATTCAAATTGTTTATTTATTATATTTTCTTCCCCGTGAAAATTTTTTTTGCTCTCTCTTTCTCACTCTCTCTTTCTCTATCTCTCTCTCTCTTTCTCTCTCTCTGTTCAAATTTAAATTTAATTTGGGGATTAAGTGTGGTTTGAAGATTAATTCTGGGATTAAAATGCCGAATTGAAGAATACATATTTAAAATGATTGTATTAGAAGAAAAGAGAAAAGGTTATGCGAAATGAAGAATTTGTAAGTCTCTCATTCCCCCAGGATGTTCACATTTGGAAGTCTATTTTCTGAAACCGGTTTCTCTTTGTTGCACTTTAGTTAAACACATATATAATAATATAATGTATGTTGAATGTGTGTGTATGTGTGTGGGATTATGTGAGTGTGTGTGTGTGTGTGTGTGTATAAATAAATATATGTTTGTGTTCATGTGTGTATGTGAATAAATATATGTGTATATAAATATATACATGTGTGTGTGTATATGAATAAATTTGTGTGTGTATGTGTGTGTCTGAATATATATATTTGTGTGGGGGCGATTATGTGAGTGTGTATATAAATAAATATGTTTGTGTGTGTGTGTGTTGTATATATGAATAAATATATGTGTATATAAATATATGTGTGGTATGAATAAATTTGTTGTGTATGTGTGTATATGAATATATATATGTGTGGGAGGGGATTATGTGAGTGTGTGTGTGTGAGTGTATGCATGTGTATAAATAAATATATATTTGTGTGTATATATGAATAAATATGTCTGTATAATATGATGTGTATGTGTGTGTGTGTGTGGGATTATGTGAGTGTGTGTGTGGTGTTAAATATATACATGTGTGTGAATATATGATAAAATTGTATGTGTGTGTATGAATATATGTGTGTGTGTGCATAAGTATGTGTGTGGGGGTGATATGTGAAAATGTGTGTGTATAAATAAATATATGTTTGTGTTCATGTGTGTATGTGAATAAATATATGTGTATATAATATATACATGTGTGTGTGTATATGAATAAATTTGTGTGTGTATGTGTGTGTCTGAATATATATATTTGTGTGGGGGCGATTATGTGAGTGTGTATATAAATAAATATGTTTGTGTGTGTATATATGAATAAATATATGTGTATATAAATATATGTGTGTGTATATGAATAAATTTGTGTGTGTATGTGTGTATATGAATATATATATGTGTGGGAGGGGATTATGTGAGTGTGTGTGTGAGTGTATGCATGTGTATAATAAATATATATTGTGTATATATGAATAAATATGTCTGTATATAAATATATATGTGTGTGTGTGTGTGGGATTATGTGAGTGTGTGTGTGTGTGTATAAATATATACATGTGTGTGAATATATGAATAAATTTGTATGTGTGTGTATGAATATATGTGTGTGTGTGCATAATTATGTGTGTGGGGGTGAATATGTGAATGTGTGTGTATAAATAAATATGTGTTTGTGTTTATATGAATATATGTGTATGTATAAATATATACGTGTGTATGTGTGCATATATATGAATAAATTTGTTCATGTGTGTGTGTGTGTGTGGTTTGTGTGTATGAATATTTATATATGTATATATATGAATATGTGTGCAGGTATAAACATATCAGTGAGTGTGTCTATTTGGAGATATGTTTATATATCTATCTCTATGTATATCTATATATATATATTTGTGGAGGAATGTAGCCCAGTGGTTAGGGTGTTGCACTCAGGATCACCAGATCATGGGTTCAATTCCTGGACCAAGTGGCATTTTGTGTTTTGAAACAAAATGTTTCATTTCACATTTACTCCAGTCCACTCACCTGTAAATAGGTCACACTGCAATGGACTAACCTTCCGGTCAGGGGTATTGTTGGCCTGCTCACCCAGCCAGTGGGGTAGCATCATTTAAAAGTTAAAGCAATGCAAAGCACATTGTGACAAACGATGTATGATGACATCTGATAGTCTGGTCAGTCGCACGCTCATGATATATATGTATGTTTGTATACTTGACTCTTTTCAGAAATCCCTTGGCTATCGTGGGGGTTACTCCTAAACCTTGCACAGAAATAATTCAAATCTAAATATATAGGTTTAGGTGTGCTGTGTGATTAGTAGCTTGCTTACCAATCACATCGTTCCAGGTTCATTCTCATTGTGTGGTACCATGGGCAAGTGTCTTCTACTATAGCCTCGGGCCGACCAAAGCCATGTGAGTGGATGTGGTAAATGGAAACTGAAAGAAGCCAGTTTTATATATGTATGTGTGTGTGTATATATATATATATATATATATATATATATATATACACGTGTGTGTATGTGTTTGTGTGACTGTGTTTGTCTCCCCAACCATGCTTGACAACCAATGCTGGTGTGTTTACGTCCCCGTAACTTAGCGGTTCGGCAAAAGAGACCAATAGAATAAGTACTAGGCTTACAAAGAATAAGTCCCGGGGTCGATTTGCTCGACTAAAGGCGGTGCTCCAGCATGGCCACAGTCAAATGACTGAAACAAGTAAAAGAGTAAATATAAATACCTGTTGGCCACAGAACCTTGGATTTATTGATGAGGTCGCAACATAAATTTACATATATTAGCCAGAAGAATCCACAATGTACTGAATGCATGATAAGGGAACTGCGATGTATTGAGTGTGTAACAGGTGAACAATGATATGGCGAGGGATTACTGTATGTAGATATGTATAAGTATGCATATAAGTGCAAATATATATATATATACTCTTTACTCTGTAACTTCTTTCAGTCATTTGACTGCGGCCATGCTGGAGCACCGCCTTTAATCAAGCAACTCGCCCCCAGGACTTATTTTTTTGTAAGCCCAGTACTTATTCTATCGGTCTCTATCGGTCTCTTTTGCCGAACCGCTAAGTAACGGGGACATAAACACACCAGCATCGGTTGTCAAGCAATGCTAAGGGGACAAACACAGACACACATACATATATATATATACATATATACGACGGGCTTTTAGTTTCCGTCTACGAAATCAACTCACAAGGCTTTGGTCAGCCCGAGGCTATAGTAGAAGACACTTGCGCAAGGTGCCATGCAGTGGGACTGAACCCAGAACCATGTGGTTGGTAAACAAGCTACTTACCACACAGCCACTCCTGCGCCTATATGTATCTCTCTCTCTCTCTCTCTCTCTATATATATATATATATATATATATATGATTATAAATATGCGGTTTGATCAATAAGTATCTGTATTGTTGCTATAGTAACGAAGGTAAAGCATGCAGAGTGAAGCTGCTTGGCACAGATTGACCTTGAACACTGCTGTGAATGTTTACTAAGTTTTAATGTTCCAGCTCATTTCTGTTGTTTACAGCAGTGCTTGGAAGGAAGGTGTGTAGCATGTGATTGCCACATTGACCATGAAAGAGAAAGTTGAGTGGAGAATCTGCATCAGATTTTCCCAAAGCTTGGCAATACCTGCTCAGAGGCCTATGCAAAGTTTTCAAAAAGTTTCCATCATTCTTGAGACAATCAAAGATATCTTGTGCAATTGAAGCCCAAATGCCTTTTTGGTCAGCTGAAAGTAGTTTTGGCACAAACTTGGCAGACACACGTCTCATACCCAAATCTTCAGTGATAATGGACTGAACTGTTGTATTCGCCATGATAGATCCCTAGCCACTACACACATTTTTTTTCTCTCTCCTTGTTTCTTTCTGTGTTCCTTTCTGTGTGGTAAGAAGCTTGCGTCCCAGCCACATGGTTCTGGGTTCAGTTCCACTGCATGACACCTTGGGCAAGTGTCTTCAATTATAACCTCAGGCTGACCAAAGACTTCTGAGTGGATTTGATAGATGTAAACTGAAAGAAGCCCTTCATACATATACATATCTCTTTTACTCTTTTACTTATTTCAGTCATTTGACTGCGGCCATGCTGGAGCACTGCCTTTAGTCGAGCAAATCGATCCCGGGACTTATTCTTTGTAAGCCCAGTACTTATTCTATCGGTCTCTTTTGCCGAACTGCTAAGTGACGGGGACATAAACACACCAGCATCGGTTGTCAAGCAATGCTAGGGAGACAAACACAGACACACAAACACACACACGCATATATATATATATATGTATATATATACGACGGGCTTCTTTCAGTTTCCGTCTACCAAATCCACTCACAAAGCATTGGTCGGCCCGAGGCTATAGTAGGTGCCACGCGGTGGGACTGAACCCGGAACCATGTGGTTGGTAAACAAGCTACTTACCACACAGCCGCTCCTGCGCCTATATATATATATTTAGGCTCGAAGCGTAAAAGACTTTTTCAATTTCCCGAGCATTATACTAATACATCTGTCTGTTTTCTACACCACCTGTCTTCGTCTTTTTTTTTTTCATAAACTCTCCCTATATATATATATATATATATATATATATATATATATATATAGTTGCCATGATAGATCGTTAGCCACTACACACATTTTTTCTCTCCTTGTTTTTTTCTGTAGAAGAGCATACGCTCGAAATGTAAAAGACTTTTCCTATTCCTGAGCGTTATACTAATACATCTATTTGTTTTGTACACCACCTGTCTTCGTCTTTTGTTTTTTTCATAAACTCTCCCTTTATATATGGATGAGTGTATTTTTACCTTGTTAACAATTAACATGGAAAAAATAAATAAATAGTTACCAGGGTAGCAAAAAATCACACAAGTTGTCACTCCTTGTTTTTAAAGGTAGAAACTTCATCTTTACTAGGAAAATCACTATACATATCCATCATTTTTTGCTAAAATGTCTTATTGATGAGTTTCGTTTTTTCACTTCCCTGAAGAGAAGATTGCATTGTTTTGTACCATTTATTCTTTTGAATAATATCAGTGAAATCTTCGAAACACGTGTTGAAAGTAAAAGTATTTTATTTATACCTGCTTTAAACTCCATTTATTTATAGGTGCAGGAGTGGCTGTGTGGAGGCACAGGAGTGGCTGTGTGGTAAGTAGCTTGCTAACAAGCCACATCACATGGTTCTGGGTTCAGTCCCACTGCATTGCATCTTGGGCAAGTGTCTTCTACTATAGCCCCGGGCCGACCAATGCCTCATGAGTGGATTTGGTAGATGGAAACTGAAAGAAGCCTGTCGTATATATATATATGTATGTGTGTGTGTTGTGTGTCTGTATTTGTTCCCCTAGCATTGCTTGACAACCGATGCTGGTGTGTTTACGTCCCCTGTCACTTTGCGGTTCGGCAAAAAGAGACCGATTGAATAAGTACTGGGCTTACAAAAAGAATAAGTCCCGGGGTCGAGTTGCTCGATTAAAGGCGGTGCTTCAGCATGGCCGCAGTCAAATGACTGAAACAAGTAAAAGAGTAAGAGTATGTATGAATGTTTGCATATAAAAATAAAATTCTAGGATCGAGGTGTAGGAAGAAAGTTAGCTTCAATCAATCTGTAGTAAATATAAAAATACACTTTCAAGAACAATAGTAGTTTATTGAGATGGAAGGTGGTGGATTCTTTTACATCAAAGTATGATAAGCTGAAAAAATTTCTTTTTACATTTCATGGCAGGCAACCAGGGTTGCCAGGTATGGGAATAAGAATACAAGACATTATTTACATTATTTACATTTGACGATATTTGTCCTCATCTTGTTTGTTGTTAACACATATGCCCACGGGCATATGGCGTAATGGTTAAGAGTGCAGGCTACTAACCCCAAGATTCCAAGTTCGATTCCAAGCTGTTACCTGAACAATAGCAATAATAATAATAATATTGGGTTTTCTGGAAAGTTCATGCCGATTTTAAAAGGAAAGAAAAAGGTCAATAAATACTTGCATTACATTTTTAATCAACCAAATACGAACCATTTTGTTGCACAATGCGTCTCCATCTTTCCTTTAACTTGAAAATACCCTCTTCCCAGAATTCAGGTGGTTTCATGGCAAAGAATTCATCAAGGTATCTTTTTACGTCATCCAAGGAATTGAAATTTTTACCATTAAGACTATTCTGCAGAGGCCTGAATAAGTGGAAATCCGAAGGAGCAATATCTGGTGAATATGGAGGGTGGGGTAACACATCCCAGCCGAGCTGCAGCAATTTTTGTCTGGTTCCCAAAGCATCAAGTGCCGCAAATGAACTTTCTTATCTTCCATTTTAAAGGGTTACAGAATTAACACAGGTTATAGGAACATAAATCTTCTTCCATGAAAAGATAGCTTAAACTGTGCTCTAAATGGAGGTGTAGTGAAATTCTATTTTATGGACTCAACCATGTTCTAAAATAAGTCGAAAGGTAAGCTACTATAAATCGGCACAAACTTTCCAGACAACCCAATAATAATAATAATAATAATAATAATAACATCGAAAAATACCTTAGGAATGAGAACCAAGGTTCGAAATTTCCCCCAAGACACCTGAAGAAGGCTGGAGGGTATATCAGCCGAAATGTTGTGTTAACAACAAACAAGATGAGGACAAATATCTGTCAAATGTAAATAATGTACATAATTCCTCATCTCTTAAATATAGAATTGAAGAACACAAGAGTTAAGGAATGGAGTAGGTAAGATCTGGGCTACATATGTTTCATAGCAAGCTGAACCTCGGAGGATATAATATTAAGGAAAACAAATTTCATTTTTGTATGTCTGCAATATATATATATATATATATGTTATTAATAACAAAACTACTGTTTAGCTATCAATTACTACAATACTGTATGTGATGCTGTGATAATGGAGTGAAGAGAAAAATTTCTCAAAACCATCTCAACCAGATTTTCACTTCAATCATTTAAATTGGATTGAAATGTTGCCTGAGAGCTGTCTGCGCAATCTTATTTCGTAACTTTATGACTTTTGTTATGCTGAAGGTTTTCATTTTGTTTTAAATTCATTTGCATATTAAGTTAATTCCATATAAGGTCACGTGACATTTTTGTGTGATCATGTAATAAGTGAGATGTATTATTAATGTATATACATACATTTACATTTATATATATATGTATTTTATTCATTTAATTGTTTCAGACATTTGACTGCGGCCATGCTGGAGCACTGCTTTTAGTTGAACAAATCAACCCCAGGACTTATTTTTTGTAAGCCTAGTACTTATTCTATCAGTCTCTTTTGCTGAGACTTAAACACACCAACATCGGTTGTCAAGTGATGGTGGGAGGACAAACACAGACTCACACACAAATATATACATATACATGTATGAAGGGCTACTTTCAGTTTCCATCTACCAAATCCACTTACAAAGATTTGGTCAGCCTGAGGCTATAGTAAAAGACATTTGTCCAAGTGGAACTGAACCCAGAACCATGTGGTTTGGAAGCAAGCTTCTTACCACATAATCACTCCTGTGCCTGTATATATATTTATGTGTATATATTTATAATGTGTGTGTGTGGTTGGTGTTAGGAAGAGCATCCAGCTGTAAAAACCATGCCAAAATACTCACAGAAGCATGGTGCAGGCCCCTGCCTGGCCAGCTCCTGTTAAACCATCCAACCCATACCAGCATGGAAAGAGAACGTTAAGTGATGATGATGATGTGTGTATATATATATATATATTTGTATATATATATATATATATATATATATATATACACACGTGTCTGTATACATATATGTGTGTGTATATACATATGTATGTATATATATTTGTTTGTGTGTACATATGTATGTGTATGTTTGTGTGTGCATATGTGTGAGTATATATATATATATGTGTGTGTGTATAGGTGCATGGTTTAATGGTTAGAATATTTGCCTCTCAACCACAAGATTGTGAGTTTGATTTCAGTGGTTCATTGTGTCATGCTGAATCACCCTGAGAACTATAATAAGGGAACGTGTGTCTGTGGAGCCCTCAGCCACTTGCACATTACTTTCAAGAGCAGGCTGTTCCATCAATCAGGTCAACTGGAACCCTTGTCATCATAACCAACAGAATGTCAGTGTTCTTGAGCAAGACACTTTACTTCATGTTGCTCCAATCCACTCAGCTGGCAAAAATGAGTTTGGACCCGTAATTCAAAAGGGGCTAGCCTTGTCACATTCTATGTCACACTGGATACCCTTGAGAATTACATGAAGAGTGCTCAGCCACTCTCAAATTAATTTCAGGAGCAGGCTGTTCCATTAATTGGATAAACTGGAACCCTTGTTATCATAACTGATTGAGTTTAAATGTATATATATAGGAGTGGCTGTGTGGTAAGAAGCTTGATTACCAACCACATGGTTCCGGGTTCAGTCCCACTGTGTGGCATCTTGGGCAAGTGTCTTCTAATATAGCCTCGGGCTACCCAAAGCCTTGTGAGTGGATTTAGTAGATGGAAACTGAAAAGAAGCCCATCGTATATATGTATATATATATATATATATATATATATATATATATATTATATATATATATATATGCGTGTGTGTGTATATGTTTGTGTGTCTGTGTTTGTCCCCCTAGCATTGCTTGACAACCGATGCTGGTGTGTTTATGTCCCCGTTACTTAGCGGTTCGGCAAAAGAGACCGATAGAATAAGTACTGAGCTTACAAAGAATAAGTCCCAGGGTTGATTTGCTCGACTAAAGGTGGTGCTCCAGCATGGCCACAGTCAAATGACTGAAACTAGTAATAGAGTAAAAGAGATGGTCACAGCTGGAACATCTTTGATCATAAGACCCACTGGATTGAGACTGACTTGAGCCCTAAACAACAGCAACAACAATAACAACAGCTAATACTAACTACTGTACTATACATTAGATAATGTCGCCCTAGGTACACTATACTTGAATAAAAGATGGGATGGTCACAGTTGGAGTGTCTTTGATCATAAGGCCTGCTGGATTAGGACTGACTTGGGTACTAAACAACAACTATAATTACTAGTATGAATTATTATGTTATACATTACATAATGTAGTCCTAGATACACTATGCCTGAATAAAAGATGGGAGGGGGGTCACAAGCGAAATATCTATGATCATAAGTCTGTTAGATCTGGACTGACCTGGGGCTAAACAACAACAACAGCCAGTAATACTATCTGCAATATTATACATTAGATTATATAGTCCTAGATACACTATGCCTGGATAAGAGATGGGATGGTCACAACTGGAACATTTTTGATTAAAGGTAAGCTGGATCAGAACTCACCTGGGGCTTAACAACTTCAACAACTAAAGCCGCTAATATACTGTACATGAAATAATGTAGCCCTAGATACACTGTGTTTAAATAAAAGATGCAATGATCTCAGCTGGAACATCTTTGATCATAGGTTTGCTAGACCAGGACTGGCCTAGGGCTAAACAACAACAGCTATAGCCACTAATATCGTCTGTTAAACACTGCTGCCACAACCACCGCCACCACCATTGCAATGGTAAAGACACCCTCATTAGAGGCAACAGATACAACTATAACAAAAACATCAACAACCACTACCACTTTAGCACAAACTACAACCACCACCACAGCAGCAATAAAGACAATTGTCACTACAACCTATACAATTACAATAATAAGCATTACAACAGCAACAGCCACATGATGGATTAATTTCACAAAAACGCCTTAAATTTTACACCTTTTTTAATAATTAACAAAAAAATTCTCATTAAAATTTCTTTTTTTCCCTTCTAAGTTTCATCTTCATTCATTTTTAAAAGGCTTTTCTTCATTTTTCTTTCTCAATTCTCATTTCCCTCCATTTTTAATATCGTATTGTTGGCCCGCCTTTCTGCATCATCTGCTGTTATTTCTACGTTTAACTCTACGTCTCTCTCTCTCTCTCCTTCTTTCTCTTGTCTCTTGCGTGTGTCGTCTGCTGTCGTTTTCACTGGAAAGAAAACTCAAAAAGAAAAACTGAACAACGAACTGTTGTTGGCTGGCTTTTACGCTTATAAATTTGTTAATAGATTTAATAATGACAAACTCTACGATGAGAATCGTGTTTGAAAAATGAATAAAATTTCCTGGAAAACCATTCTTCAAAATATGTTCTTGAAAATGAACTTTTGAAATATAATGATTAAGGTTATAAAAGCTCTCTGATTCTTCTCGACATTTTTCTACTTTCTAGAATATTCGTTATTTATTTTTTATCCTTTTTCAGGAGAGAAAAATTATTTTATTCCATTTTGTTTGTTATACGATTTTCTTCTTTTTTTTCCTTCCTTTAACATTCTGTCCGTTTTGTAAAATTATTTTCGCTTTCATTCAAAATATCTCCAATATTTCTTTAATTTTCGCTGTGAATTCAGAATAATTCATTAAAAATCCTTTCTTTTACATATTTATTTATTTTCCCATCTTTCCAATCCACATTTTTCTACAAATATATTTTAAAATTTCTCTTCTTGCATTATTCTTCTCCATCATTTTTCAATAATATTTCCTCCCCGACCACTCCTTCAACTCTGCTGCAACTTCTCACACAACCCTGCTCTTCCTCTCAATCATCTAAATAACCCATCTCTGTTTAGAAATGGTAATTAAATATCAATAAAATATATTTAGATGCACATGGAACTTTCAATGCTTAATTTTTCAATAAGCTCTAATGTAAGTCTGAATACAATATCAATTGCCGACAACTTCTTCAAATTTCGCAATGAAATTTCTTTCTTTCACAAATCGTATTGATAAAATATTCTCAATGAGTCTAAATACCAAAATGCCGGAATATTTAATACAGTATTCCGATATTTGGATAGCAACATTTGGTGCCATTGCAAGGCACACGGTACATTGACTGTTTTAAATGGGTATATACATGTGTTGCACGTGTGTTTGTGTGTGTGTATGTATGTGCACATGTACATATATGTGTGAGAATATATGTATATTCATGTGTGTGTGTGTGTGAGATTATAAATTCACACACATATTTCTACACCTCTAGACATATTTATATAGAAATACACATATTCATATATATTTATATACATGTTTGCATATATAAATATATGTTTGTATATAAACATACTTACACACATAACCATATATATATATATACACACATATCTCTCTCTCTCTGCTCTCTCTCTCTCTCTCTCTCATTATATATATGTGTGTGTGTATATATATATATAGTCTTTTACTTGTTTCAGTCATGTAACTGTGGCCATGCTGGAGCACCACCTTTAGTCAATCAAATCGACCCCTGGACTTATTCTTTGTAAGCCCAGTACTTATTCTATTGGTCTCTTTTGCCGAACTGCTGAGTGACGTGGACGTAAACACACCAGCATCAGTTGTCAAGCGATGTTGATGGGGACAAACACAGACACACAAACACACAGACACGCACACACACATACATAATACATATATATACATATATACGACAGACTTCTTTTAGTTTCCGTCTACCAAATCCACTCACAAGGTTTTGGTCGGCCCAAGGCTATAGTAGAAGACACTTGCCCAAGGTGTCCCGCAGTGGGACTGAACCCAGAACCATGTGGTTGGTAAGCAAGATACTTACCACACAGCCACTCCTACACCTATTAGGCACATGGCTTAGTGGCTAGTTTGTTGCACTTACGATCTAGCAGTGGTAGGTTCAATCCCCAGACCAAGCAGCGTGTTTTGTTCTTCAGAAAAGCATTTCATTTTACATTTGTTCCAGTTCACTCACCTGTAAATAGGTGACTAAATGCGTTAACCTTCCTATCAGGGTGGGGGTGGATATTGGCCTGCTCACCTGGCCAGTGGGGTGGTATCATTCAAAAGCCAAAACAATACAAAGTGAATTGTGACCAGCAAGCCATAACAGCAGCCGATAGTTTGGTGAATCATATGGTCATGTGATACAGGCGTAGGAGTGGCTGTGTGGTAAGTAGCTTGCTTACCAGTTACATGGTTCCAGGTTCAGTCCCACTGCGTGGCATCTTGCGCAAGTGTCTTCTGCTACAGCCCCGGGCCGACCAATGCCTTGTGAGTGGATTTGGTAGACGGAAACTGAAAGAAGCCTGTCGTATATATGTATATATGAATGTATGTATATATATATGTATGTATGTATATATGTATGTGTGTGTATTTGTGTGTCTGTGTTTGTCCCCCTAGCATTGCTTGACAACCGATGCTGGTGTGTTTATGTCCCTGCCACTTAGCGGGTCGGCAAATAGAGACCGATAGAATAAGTACTGGGCTTACAAAGAATAAGTCCCGGGGTCGATTTGCTCGACTAAAGGCGGTGCTCCAGCATGGCCGCAGTCAAATGACTGAAACAAGTAAAAGTAAAAAAGAAAAATATATATATATTCTTTTACTGGTTTCAGTTATTTGACTGTGGCCATGCTGCAGCACTGCCTCTAGTCGAACAAATTGACCCCAGGACTTATTCTTTGTAGGCTTAGTACTTATTGCTAAGTTATGGGGACATAAATGCACCAACATCGGTTGTCAAGCAATGGTGGGGTGAGGGACAAACAGAGATACATAGTCATACATACATACATATATATCAGCCGAACCCACACCGCACCTGGGCTTTCCCCACTCTGGCCCCCCCTATTTCTCCACAACATCACTCCACACTACATTACATCATACAACATTACACATCACATCACAACACACCACCCACACACCCCTCCCCACATCTTTACACCTACACATACATACACATATCACATCACAACACACCACCCACATCTCCACACCCATACGTCCAGACCACCAGCCCTCTTTCACACGCACATACATACTCTCTTATACAGACACGCACCTTTGTGTTGGGGCTACCTTCGTTTTGGAAGTCACTTGACCCTGTTATCTCCCCTACTGTCCTTCTAGCGTCTGACCTCTGCCCGAAGTCAGAACGCCATGATAGATCGTTAGCTCATACATGCATTTTTTCTCTCCTTGTTTCTCTCCGTGTTTCTTTTCTGTGTATCTTTCTGTCAAAGAGCGTAGGCTCGAAACGTAAAAGACTTGTTCTATTTCTATTCCTAACGTTATACTAATACAATTGTTTGTTTGTACTCCACTTGCCTTCATCTTTTGTTTATTTTCGTAAACCTTCCCGTTATATATATGTATGTATGTATGTATGTATGTATGTACAATAGGATTCTTTTAGTTTCCATCTACCAAATCCCCTCACAAGGCTTTGGTCGGGCCCAGGGTGCCATGGATTGAGACTGAAGCCAGAACTATGTGGTTGGGAAGCAAGCATCTTACCACTCAGCCACTCCTACACCTATATATATATATATATATATATATATATATATATATGTATGTACTTATTTATATATTTATAGATATACAAGTGTATCTATATTTATATATATATATATATAGGCGCAGGAGTGGCTGTGTGGTAAGTAGCTTGCTAACCAACCACATGGTTCCGGGTTCAGTCCCACTGCATGGCATCTTGGGCAAGTGTCTTCTGCTATAGCCCCGGGCCGACCAATGCCTTGTGAGTGGATTTGGTAGACGGAAACTGAAAGAAGCCTGTCGTATATGTGTATATATGTGTGTGTACGTGTTTGTGTGTCTGTGTTTGTTCCCCTAGCATTGCTTGACAACCAATGCTGGTGTGTTTACGTCCCCGTCACTTAGTGGTTCGGCAAAATAGACCGATAGAATAAGTACTAGGCTTACAAAGAATAAGTCCTGGGTTCAATTTCTTCAACTAAAAAAACCCTTTGAGACGATGCTCCAGCATGGCCACAGTCAAATGACTGAAACAAGTTAGAGAATAAAAGAATATAATAGGGTCCACACAATTTCAGTTTTTATCTACCAAATACACTGACAAAATACTTGCCCGAGGTGCCACAGACTGGAGTTGAACCTATAACCGGCTGATAGCAAAACGAGTTTGTTAACCATGTGCCTATGTTTTCATTTATATTTCCTTTTTTTCTTCTTTACAAATCAGTTATTGTTTGTCCATATCTTAAATAGAAAACTCCGGAAATGTTTCTATATTTGAAAAGATTTGTAGTGAAATATGGTGTCTGTGAAATGGAAATTAAATCATGTCTAGATTTGTGTGAAAGAATTCTGAAAATTCCGTTACTTACAAATTATGGATTTTTCACATGTCTGCTTGCTGGAAATATTTGCCAAAAAGAAAATATTCCATCTTAGTCAACCTTCTACATATATACTCTCTTTTATTCTTTTACCTGATTCAGTCATTTGACTGCGGCCATGCTGGAGCACCGCCTTTAGTCGAGCAAATCAACCCTAGGACTTATTCTTTGTAAGCCGAGTACTTATTCTATCGGTCTCTTTTGGCGAACTGCTAAGTTACAGGGATGTAAACATACCAACATCAGTTTCAAGTGAAGGTGGGTGACAAAAACAGACACACAAATATAAACATATATATATATGATGGGCTTCTTTCAGTTTCCGTCTATCAAATCCACTCACAAGGCTTTGGTCAGCCTGAGGCTACAGTAGAAGATGCTTGCACAAGGTGCCACGCAGTGGGACTGAACCCAGAACCATGTGGTTGGTAAGCAAACTGCATAGCACATAGCCACTCCAGCACCTATATCTGATGGGATGGTCACATCTTTGATCACAGGTCTGTCTGAATCCGGATTGACTTTCAGCTAAAGACAACAATAATGGCTATAGTCAATAATACCAACTATTATAATATACATTAGATAATGTAGTCCTAGATACACCATGTCTGAATATAAGATGGGAAGGCCACAGCAGGAACATCTTTGATCATTGGTCTGTTGGATGAAGAATTACCTAAGGTTAAAGAGTGACAACTCTTGTTAATAACATTAACGGATGTAAATTACATCAAACATTGTGTAGAGTCTTATTGCTTGAAATTCAGATCAAGAGAGCTCTGTTGGTGGCAGAAAAATGACTGTGTAAGAGGATAGGGGATCAGATTAGGTAGTTTAGTGAGAAAATACGAATATATAGGCGTAGGAGTGGCTGTGTGGTAAGTAACTTGAAGGAGGCGAGCTGGCAGAACCGTTAGCACACTGGGTGAAATGCTTAGCCGTATTTCGTCTGCCGTTATGTTCTGAGTTCAAATTCTGCCGAAGTCGACTGTGCCTTTCATCCTTTTGGGGTCGATAAATTAAGTACCAGTTAATCACGGGTCGATGTAATCGACTTAATCCGTTTGTCTGTTCTTGTTTGTCCCCTCTATGTTTAGCCCCTTGTGGGTAATAAAGAAAGAAAGTAGCTTGCTTATGAACTACATGGGTCCAGGTTCAGTCCCACTGCATGGCACCTTGGACAAGTGTCTGCTACTATAGCCTCGGGCTGACCAAAGCCTTGTGAGTGGATTTGGTAGACAAAAACTGAAAGGACCCCGTCATATATATGTATATGTATATATATATATATATATATATATATATATATATATATATATATATATATATATATATATATATGTATGTATGTTTGTGTGTCTGTGTCTGTCCCCCCAACATCACTGGACAACCAATGGTGGTGTGTTCACATCTCCATAACTTAGTGGTTTGGCAAAAGATATCAATAGAATAAGTACTAGGCTTACATAGAATAAGTCCTGGGGTCGATTTGCTCGACTAAAGGCGGTGTTCCAGCATGGCCACAGTCAAATGACTGAAACAAGTAAAAGAGTATAAAGGACCAAGAGTTATCAAGTTATTAACATATTTATGCTTTTTGGAATATAATATAATACTATAAAATATTCAATTGTATTTCACAATTATCTAAATATTTGTAAGCATATCAATTGAATATTCAGCCAAGAAAAATTTGCAAACAGGTTATGTAATGTAATCATGTGACCGACCAGGCTATCAGATGTTGTTACACATCGCTGGTCACAATGCGCTTCACATTTTTTAACCTTCAGATGACACCACCCCGCTGGCTAAGCGAGCAGGCCAACAGAAGAAAGAGTCAGAGAAATTTGTGGTGAAAGAGTATAGCAGGGGTCGCCACCACCCCCTGTCGGAGCCTCGTGGAGCTCAATAAACACACTCAACTCCCGGTCTGGGAATCGAAACCGCGATCCTCCGACCGTGAGTCCGCTGCCTTAACCACTGGGCCATTGCGCTTCCACATGTAATAGCATACAAGAAATACTTTTGTACTAGATATTAAATAACATAGTCTCAGATACATAATGTCTGAAGAGATGGTATCATGGTCTGAATTGAAACATCTTTGATCATAGGTCTGCTGGGTGAGGCTTGACTTGAGGCTAAAGATTAGCTACTATGGCCAACAGCATTAAAATTGTACAATACATCAAAATAATATATAGTGATGTTAAAATCTTATGGCTTAAAATTAAGAAGAGAGCTCTGTTGGTGGCAGAAAAATGATTGTCAGAGAGATAAGTAATCAGGTAACGTAGTTTAGTGAGAAAATACAAATTGGAAGGACACAGAGTTATCACATTATTAACATATAGGCGCAGGAGTGGCTGTGTGGTAAGTAGCTTGCTAACCAACCACATGGTTCCGGGTTCAGTCCCACTGCGTGGCATCTTGGGCAAGTGTCTTCTGCTATAGCCCCGGGCCGACCAATGCCTTGTGAGTGGATTTGGTAGACGGAAACTGAAAGAAGCCTGTCGTATATATGTATATGTATATATATGTGTGTGTTTGTGTGTCTGTGTTTGTCCTGCTAGCATTGCTTGACAGCTGATGCTGGTGTGTTTACGTCCCCGTCGCTTAGCGGTTCGGCATAAGAGACCGATAGAATAAGTACTGGGCTTACAAAGAATAAGTCCCGGGGTCGATTTGCTCGACTAAAGGCGGTGCTCCAGCATGGCCGCAGTCAAATGACTGAAACAAGTAAAAGAGTAAAAGAGTATATTTATGCATTTTGGAATATAATAAAATGCGATACAATTATCTAAATATTTGTAAGCATATCAATGGAATATTCTGCCAAGAAAAATTTGCAAACAGGTTATGTTATGTGATAGCATACAAGAAGTACTCTAGTACTAAATATTAAATAATGTAGTCTCAGATACATAATGTCTGAAGAGATGGCAGAAACGTTAGCACGCCAGACGAAATGCCTAACCATATTTCGTCTGCTGCTACGTTCTGAGTTCAAATTCCGCTGAGGTCGACTTTGACTTTCATCCTTTCGGGGTCGATTAAATAAGTACCAGTTGCACACTGGGGTCGATATAATTGACTTAATCCGTTTGTCCTTGTTTGTCCTCTCTGTGTTTAGCCCCTTGTGGGCAGTAAAGAAATAGGTGCAATGGTCTGAATTGAAACATCTTTGATCATAGGTCTGCTGGGTGAGGCTTGACTTGAGGCTAGAGATTAGCTACTATGGCCAACAGCATTAAAATTGTACAATACATCAAAATAATATATAGTGATGTTAAAATCTTATGGCTTAAAATTAAGAAGAGAGCTCTGTTGGTGGCAGAAAAATGATCGTCAGAGAGATAAGTAATTAGGTAACGTAGTTTAGTGAGAAAATACAAATTTGAAGGACACGGAGTTATCACATTATTAATATATTTATGCATTTTGGAATTAACTAAAATACAATAAAATATTCAAGAGCATTTTACAATTATTGAAATATTAAACTATTAAAATGTACAAAAACATATCAATGCAATATTGAGAAGAGAAGAATTTGCTAGTGTAATGTCATGTCGTTGTAATGTAATAGTGTACGAGAAATAATCTTGTTAACGCTGAGATAAGATGTGTGTGAATACCAAATGATAAACACTTTATATTCTCCAAGAAGAAAATTCTTTGTCTATTAAAGGTGATCGAGTGTTGTTAGAAAAGAAATTATGTCAGTTTAAGTGAGTTTGAAGATGGAAATATAAAAAGAAATATGGAAAAAAAAATGCACGAAAAAAATCAAACAAGAAAGAATATTGTGGATATAATTGAAAGTACAATTCTTAGAGTGCAAAGAAGTTAGCTTCTATGATTCTAAGGAAAAGCAAAAACACACATCCAGGGAATTGGAATGAAATGGAATTGGTAATAGTGTAAATTAAATTATAACCATTTTTTAGAGACATATTTTTGGTATAGTAAAAATATCTATCTTTATATGTGTATATGTGTGTGTAGGTATATGTATGACTATGTGGATGTATATGGATATATATGTATATATGTATGTGTATGTCTATAAATAAATATATATGTATGTACCGATGTATATGTATAAAGACACACAAATACATGTGTACATACATACATATGTATGTATAGATATGTGTGTGTGTATATATATATATATGTATGTATATATGTATAAATGTGTATATATGTGTGTGTGGATATATATGTATATATATATATATGTGTGTGTGTGTGTATGTATATATGTGTGTATATATATATGTCTGTGTGTGTGTGCATGCGTGAGTGTGTATAAATATGTCTGTGTGTATATATATATTTATATATATTTATGAGTATATGAGTCTTTCTGTACATATGATTTTATGTATTTACAGTTTAATAAATATATTTATGAATGTATGTATCTATCTATTTATACACACACACACACACAATTATATATAAATATCCATCCATGTTTGTGTCTATATTTTGGGATATGTATTTATGGTTTAGCAAATATGTTTACGTATAAATATATCCATGTATATATATGTGTATGTGGCTGTGTGTATGTGTATATGTGGTTTAACAAACACATTAATGTATGTGTGTGTATATGTATATCTCTCTCATTCGTTCTGTGCATGTATTTCTGGTGCAACAAAAAAAATGAATGTGTGTGTTTGTCTATATGACTGTGCATATTCATGGACTGACAAATAAATTTTATGTATACTCTCTCTTTTTTACTCTTTTACTCCTTTCAGTCATTTGACTGCGGCCATGCTGGAGCACCACCTTTAATCGAGCAACTTGACCCCGGGACTTATTCTTTTGTAAGCCTAGTACTTATTCTATCGGTCTCTTTTACCGAACTGCTAAGTAACAGGAACATAAACACACCAGCATCGGTTGTCAAGCGATGATGGGGGGACAAACACAGACACAAACACACACACACGCATATATATATATATATGTATATATACATTATACGACGGGCTTCTTTCAGTTTCCGTCTACCAAATCCACTCACAAGGCATTGGTTGGCCCGAGGCTATAGTAGAAAACACTTGCCCAAGGTGCCACGCAGTGGGACTGAACCCGGAACCATGTGGTTTGTAAATAAGCCACTTACCACACAGCCACTCCTGCGCCTATGTATACATACATAATATATATTTTTCTGTGTATCTTTCTGTCGAAGAGCGTAGGCTCGAAACGTAAAATACTTTTTCTATTTCTATTCCTGAGCGCTATACTAATATATTTGTTTGTTTGTATTCCACCTGCCTTCGTCTTTTGTTATTTTCGTAAACCTTCCCGTTATATATATATATATATTATAATATATATATATATATATATATATATATATATATATATGAAGCATTTGTATATAGGCGCACGTATGGCTGTGTGGTAAGAAGCTTGCTTACCAACCACATGGTTCCAGGTTCCTTAGGCAACGTATCTTCTACTATAGCGTCAGGCTGACCAAAGCCTTGTGAGTGAATTTGGTAGATGGAAACTGAAGAAGCCTTTCGTTTATATATATATGTATGTTTGTGTGTGTGTGTGTGTGTTTGTCCTCCCAATATCACTTGACATCTGATGCTGGTGTGTACTAGGCTTACAAAGAATAAGTCCTGGGATTGATTTGCTCGAGTAAAGGCGGTGCTCCAGCATGGCCACAGTCAAATGACTGAAACAAGTAAAAGAATAAAAGAAGAAAATAATATGTAAATCTGTGTTTATATGTGTGTGTATATGTGTGCAATCATGCATGTATGTCTCTTATACATGCAAATACATATAGGTAAATAAAGACATGCATATTATATGTGTATTTATATAAAATAGCCACGTGTATATAAACACACATTTGTTTTTTTATATACATGGAGAGAGAGCAAACTTTATAGGTTATCTATCAAAATATTTACTTTTTACCTGTCTGCCTACCTATCTAACTATCTAATTATTTGTGTCTGTCTCTCTGTCTAGCTATCCATTTATCTACTGGTCTATTCCTCTATCTATCTGCCTGTCTGTCTATATCTGTCCATCTGTCTGTCTCTCTATATATCTATCTGTCTGTCTATATATCTGTCTGTATATCTGTCCATCCATCCATTTCGATTTATTGAGTGATTCATTCCCTCACTCAGTGATTGCTTGATAGATTGATTGAAAGAGAGAGAGAAAGGAAGATAGTCTTGCGTAATATGTACATATACATGTGCCTATGCGTGTGTGCGTGCATGCATATATGTGTGTCTGTGAGTGTGTGTGTGTGTGTATATATATATATATATATATATATAGACACACACAAAAACACACACTCATACATATATATATATAAACCACAGGCATGGTTGTGTGGTAAGAAGTTATATTCCCGCGGTGAGCTGGCAGAATCGTTAGCACACCAGGCGAAATGCTTAGTGGTATTTCTGAGTTCAAATTCCGCCTAGGTCGACTTTGCCTTTCATCCTTTCGGGGTCGATAAATTAAGTACCAGTTATGCACTGGGGTCGATCTAATCAACTTAATCCCTTTGTCTGTCCTTGTTTAGCCCCTTGTGGGTAGTAAAGAAATAAGAAGTTTGCTACCCAACCACATGGTCCCAGGTTCAGTTCCACTGATTGACACTTCAGGCTAATGTTTGCTGGAAACTGAAAAGAAGCCTGCTCTGTGTGTGTGTGTGCATAGGCATGTCTGTGTGGTAACAAGCTTGCTTCTCAACCACATGGTTCTAGGTTTCAGTCCCACTGCATGGCACTTTGGACAAGTGTCTTCTACTCTCGCCTTGGGCCAATCAAGGCCTTGTGAGTGGATTTGGTAGATGGAAACTGAAAAAGGCTTCTTGTTTATATGTATATGTATATATCTGTATGTGTGTATTTGTGTCTTTGTTTGTCCCCCCTATCACCACTTGACAACCATGTTGCTGTGTTTATGCCCCTGTAAATTAGTGGTTCAGCAAAAGCCACTGATAAAATAAGTACTAGGCTTAAGAAATAATCGATTTGTTTAACTAAAACCCTTCGAGGCAGTGCTCCAGCATGGCCGCAATCAAATGACTATAAAAGAATAAAACAGTAAGGCTATAAATCAAAAGTAAAATAATAAAACAAGAACACTCAGAGAGTGCAAACCTCCACCAAGGCAACACTAAAGCCCCCTCAATGATTAACCAGAGATGATTTTTAAAATGAGAATATCTGAAATAAACTTGATTGCTCTCACAAACGAGAATACTAAAAATGAATGTCACTGCTCTCAAAAATTAAGTAAAAATATAGGAAATTCTCGTTTGGTATCAGCTCAATCTCAAAATCTAATCACTTTATGCCTGTCATGAGCCCAAACATCCCTAAAAATTTCATCCAAATCCATCCAACGGTTCTCGAGATATCTTGTCCATGGACAGACCAACAAACACAGCTGAAAACAATACCTCTGACTTCACTAAGGCGGAGGTAATAATAATATATAACAAGAGCACTTGAAGAGTGCAAACCTCTGCCAAGGCAACACCAACTTCCTCTCAATGATTAGCCAGAGATCATTTTTAAAATAAGAATATCTGAAATAAACTCGATTGCTTTCACAAACAAGAATACTAAAAATGAACCTAACCACTCTTAAAAAAACAGGAAAAACAATCCCGAATGTTTGTCCGGTACCTGATTGATCCAAAAATCTAATCAGTTTTTGCCAGTCACAAGGCCAAACATCCCTGAAAGTTTCATCTGAATCCATCCAGCAGTTCTTAAGATATTTTGTCCACAGACAAACAAATGTGACTGAAAACAATACCTCTGCCTTAGCGAAGGCAGAGGTAATATATACATATATACTTATATGTAGGTGAAGGTATGGCTCTGTGGTAAGAAGCTTGCTTCCCAACCACATAGTTCCAGGTTCAGTCCCACTGCATGGCACCTTGTGCAAGTGTCTTTTATTATAGCCTCAGGCTGACCAAAGCCTTGTGTGGATTTGTTAAACGAAACTGAAAGAAGACTGTCGTGTATGTGTACCGTTGGCGATTTTTTTTCCTCTGTCTTCCCTTCTCTGGATCTTTCCTTCTATGTTTCCAACGAAGAGCTCCACTCGAAACGTAAAACCCTCCTTCTTTCCTGAGCGTCCAGTAATACTATATTTGTTCCACGTCCTCGCGTTGTTGTGTTTTCTCTTTGTGTTTTCAGGTTTGGATTAACTATATATATATATATATATATATATATATCTATATGTGTGTCACCAAACCTCAAACATTTTAAGAAAGGTAATATTTCCGCATGTGGAGGCATATGGCCTAGTGGTTAGAGCAGCGGACTTGCAGTCAAGGGATCGTGGGTTCAAATCTCAGACCAGGTGATGTGTGTGTTTATGAGTGAAACACCTAAGCTCCACGCGGCTCCGGCAGAAGGTAATAGTGAACTTCTACTGACTCTTTCGCCACAACTTTCTCTCACTCTTTCCTCCTGCATCTCGCAGCTCACCTGCGACGGACCAGTGTCCCATCCAGGTGGGGAACCTATATGCCAAAGAAACTGGGAAACCAGCCCTTATGAGCCAGGTATAGCTTGAGAAGGAACAAACAATATTTCCCCATGGCCTGACATGTTTTTCATTGAAAACTAGAAGAGTTTAGGACCAATTATTGAACAACTGCCTGTTTAGAAATTTTCATGTCATGAAAGGCTACAGTAAAACAAAGACCAGTGCTTGTTGACAGAATAACAACTAATAGCCTCTTTCTTTATAATCTCATCGTTTCTGATCTCTATGATCTTTTACTAGCTATGAATATGGCATTTATAGTACTGAAATATCGGCTGTTGACTGGTTTATATTTATAGAAATTGTATATAGTACTTTATAATGGAATATTTTATATTTCTCAATGTTTAACAGTACTTGTAATTATTCTTTATATAATTTTCAATGTATGAAAGCCTGTCAGTATATAGACGGTGTGTGTGTGTGTGGAAAACAATAAATACTAGTTTATCAATTTAACAAATTTCATTTTGGCAAAAAATAAATAAGTAAATAAGCAATAATAAAAAATATGTATATTTGCAAAATATATACCCAATTATCTGTAGTGTATGTATGTGTTTGTTTAAACAAATATACGCATCTGACATACGTATATGTGTAGCATGTGAATATATATGTGTGTGTATGTGTGAGCATATGTATGTGTATAAATACGTGTATATATATATATATATATATATATATATATATATATACACATACATATATGATACATATATATCATATATATTGTATATCATATATATATATATGTATACGCACACACACTCACATACACGTATGTATCAATTTCTATATATGTGTGTGTGTGTGTATGTATATATATGTGTCTGTCTGTCTGTGTGTATACTTATGTGTATATATTTGTATTTATGTGTATGTGTGATTATACATATACATAAATTATGTGTGTGATATATATATAATACACACATGTTCATGTATATATATATGTATATTACATATATATATATTATATATATATATTATAATATGTTTATATATGATGTGCAGTATATGTATGTATAATATAAATATATGCTTATATATGTGTGTGTGTGTATATATATATATATTCATATTACGCAAACTCATGCGTGCGTCAATATATAGGTGTGTGCTCAAATAAATGTATATTTAATTGAATAATATTCCAATTTTCTCTTCCATTAAATTTCCATGCCCACCACTACCCCAAACCTTGTCTTCTCTGTCAACATTGAAACAAAAATAATATGTAATGTTTATTCGTCTAAACATACAAAATGTGTTCAGGTCGGACACATGAAATAAATCATTCAATTATTAGCTGGTTTGTTTTAGTTTTCCTATATACATAAATATTAATAATAATAATAATAATAATAATAATAATAATAATAGTAGTAATGATTATAGTAATAGTGGTTCTAAGTTTTGGCACAAAGTCCAGCAAGGTCGGGAGATGGAGTAAGTCAATGAGATTGACCCCAGTAGTCAACTGGTACTTACTGAAACAAAAGAATGAAAAGCAAAGTCAATCTGCATCAAATATCTACTTAGAATCTAGCAATTAATAATAACTAGCAGCATATCCCGGCGTTGCCCAGGTATATAAGAGCCCCTAGTAGGCAACGACTAATCCCAATCTAGTCCTTTCCCTCTAGGGAACGAAGGCGCATGTGTAGGTTGCAATGTCTTCTCTTCACTCGAATACTTCTGTGAATACGATGTTCCTAGCTGTCCCTTTGGGCGATAAAAAGGTCGAGTTGTGTCCCCTAGACAGAAAATGTGTTGCATATGAAAAGCTTAAATTCTCGACCTCATGTCGAATTTGGGGGAACTTTTCAAAATTTTAACTGCGTTAGTTTTGAATTATGACATTGGGCTATGTGTGTGTCAAGTTTCATCAGAATCGGTTGAAAGCCGTGGTCAGGTTGAGGGTACAACCTGACAGACACACAGACAGACAAACTGCCGTTTATATATAGAGAGATAATAATAATAATAATAATCATCATCATCATCGTTTAACGTCCGCTTTCCATGCTAGCATGGGTTTGACGGTTCAACTGGGGTCTGGGAAACCAGGAGGCTGCACCAGGCCCAGTCTGATCTAGCAGTGTTTCTACGGCTGGATGCCCTTCCTAATGCCAACCACTCCGTGAGTGTAGTGGGTGCTTTTTACGTGCCAGGCGAGGCTGGCAATGGCGATGATCGGATGGTTCTCTTACGTGTCACCGGCACTGGTATCACAACTACAATTTCCATTGATTTTGATCGATTTCGATTTCGATTTCACTTTCCTCAACAGGTCTTCGCAAGTAAAGTTTTGTGTCCCAAATAATAATAATAATAATAATTATAATTATAATAAATGCCCTGATGCAATACCAGACATTGGCTCTCGTGGATTCTGATCTTTTCTACTCTAGGCACAAGGTCCGAAATTTTGGGTGAAGGGGCCAGTCGATTAGGTCAACTCCAGTACACAACTGGTACTTAATTTATTGACCATTTAAAGGTGAAAGCAAAGTCGACCTTGGCAGAATTTGAGCTCAGCACGTAAAGACAGATGAAATACCACCTGGCTTCTGATCTTAACTGATTGGAAGTGTTATCATGTACCTTGTTTTGTCTTGGTATAAAAGATGGGCTATAGCAAATATTCTGCTCAATACCACAGATTTGCTTGTCAGTTGTTTGACCTTAACCAGTTGAGCATGTCCCTTAGTGGCTGATGATATGTGCATCTCTGATCACAAACAGAAGTAGTAGGGGAGCATCATGGCCATGTGTTGAGAGGGATTCTTAGAGGTTTGAATAACTCACCTCTGGAAACATAGGTGTTTCGTTCAACATCCTTAAACAACCCTTATTCAGGGACCTTTTGAGAGGGACAGGTTACTCGAACAGAAGAAAATTATAACTGGGTCCCACCTGCAAGGTCATGCTCTGTTTATCTTGATATGAGATCACCATACACTTGTGAAGTATGGGTCTCCTTGAATACAACCAGGTGCGAGGCACTTTGGCCCTTTGTCATTTTGCCTGAAAGGCGCGCGCGCACACACATACATGGTCATTCTTCAGGACTTCCTACCATGTCCTCCTGGGTCTCTCTCTTCCATGTGTTTTTTCTACCTTGAGAAGTGTATATATGTATGTATGTATATATATATATATATGTACATACATATGTATATATATACACACATACCTACATACTGTTTTGTTAAAGCTGGAAAATTTTCACAAAGTATTACTCAGAGTTTCACGTAACTGTTCGTCATACACTTAAGATGATACAGACAGGTAAAGAAATTTTTCTAAATTTTGACTAAATATAAACGTGTATGGATACCACTTCATCAAATAAGCATTTAAAGCTGATGGGTGACTACTTTTAAAATGGCAATGTGCAGTGGGATGCAAATGGAGATTGACCAAAATGGAAAAAGTATATATATATAATCAGTAGTTGACACAATGATGAAGATACACACACAATATGAAAGAGTTTTCTAAATTCCTTCACAAGACTTCGGTCATTTGGGGGCTAAAGTAGAAGACATCCCATGCTCAGGATACCAAAAGACGCCTGTTGTTATGTCCTATTTTTATTATTATTATTATTGTTTTTCACTGTATTTTGTATTTATATTCGTGTAACATCGTCTGTTTTTCCATCCTTGTTTCATATACATTTGATGCTTGGGCTGACCAGATTGGAGCAATCTCAAGATTAATCAGCCAAAATTGCGAGGATGATCCAATTCTTGACTGAAGATAAAAGGCTTCAAATGACCCATCTGGGTTTTTTTTGTATTGTCTATCTGGATGTTTTGCATTCTTGTCCCATTTTGTATTTTATTTTATATATATATCTTAGAGGGAAAAGGAAAAATGAGAGTCAAGACTATTGAAAAGGTTGCAAGACACAATGAAAATTTTAGGAAAATAAAAATAAGAAATAAGTGGAACTTTTACTGGTGAGTGTGTTACATTATAAGGCACAAAAAGAAAATGACTCACCCCAGACACAACAGAATATATATATATATGTGTGTGTGCATATATATATACATATATATATATATATAATATATATATATATATATATATATATATATATATTATATATATATATATATATATATATAATATATACAGTAAACCCCCCAAAAAACGAAGAACAAAGACAAAAAAATGACAACGAAAGGACATGGTTTATGTAAAGTATTAGTAAAGGTGGTTTTACATTTTGAGCAAAGCTCTTCTTCAGAAACAGGAGACAGAGGAAAGCTCAAGAGAAAAGGAAGATGGTGGAATAAAAATGTATATATCTATATTCTTTTATTCTTTTACATGTTTCAGTCATTTGACTGTGACCATGCTGGAGCACTGCCTTTAATCAAAGTAATCAACCCAGGACTTATTCTTCGTAAGCCTAGAACTTATTCTATTGTTCCCTTTTGCTGAACCACTTGGTTTCAGGGACATAAACACACCAACATTGGTTGTCAGGTGATGGCAGGGGAACAAACAGAAAGACACACACACATAAATATACTAGCAGTATGGTCCAGCGTTGCTCGGGCTTGTTTTCTTTTTGACCCTTTAGAATTAGAATTTTTGAAAAGCAAAAATTTTGCATTATGTAGCTTGTTATTCTCTTTAAGTGAACATTTTTCTGGTTGAAATACACCAAAAAATGGCGACACAGCAGTAAAAAAATTGTAAAAAGTAGGGATTTTCATAGAAAAAAAGCACCTTTTTGATGCAAATAATTTTTGGTGTTAACATGGTCCGATTTTAATTTTTTCTTCTACGGAATGAAGAGCAAGCCTTCTTCTATCTTACTCTCAATTTTCGTCAACTTGCACCGCAGAGTCTAAGAGGAGATAGTGTTAGTTGAAGGCTACCAAACCTGCCATACACAGACAACTTCAGCTTTACATATATGTATATAAATATATGATGGCTTTTTTTAGTTTCTGACTACCAAATCTACACACAAGGGTTTGGTTGGCCTGAAGCTACAGCAGACAACACTTGTCCAAGGAGTCACCCAGTGGGAATAAATCCGGAACCATGTGGTTGGGAAGCAAGCTTCTTACCACATAACCACAGCTGTGCCCTTCAATACATGTATATATATATATATATATATATATATATGATGGTTTCTTTCAGTTTCCAGCTACCAAATTCACTCACAAAGCAATCTAAGGCTATAGCAGAAGACACTTGTTGAAGGTGCCATGCAGTGGGACTGAACCCAGAACCATGTGGTTGGAGAACAAACTACTAACCACATCTACTTCTTTCCTCCAACCCTTACTACCACTCTCATATTCAAACATCTCTCACTATCTCTCTCTAT
This sequence comes from Octopus sinensis, assembly GCF_006345805.1. NCBI lineage: Eukaryota > Metazoa > Mollusca > Cephalopoda > Octopoda > Octopodidae > Octopus > Octopus sinensis. The sequence goes on from NC_043023.1 coordinate 2,942,635, forward strand.
CTTTCACTATCTCTCTCTCTCCTTATTCTTCTCTTTTTCACTCCCTCTGTCTGCTTCACTCTATCACTGTCTCTCTCACCCCTCTTACTCACTAACACTACCTTTTCTCTCTCTACTCCCTCTCTTTCCTACTCTTCCCCTCCTCCTCACTCTCTCTCTCTCCTTCCTTTGTTTTGCTCTTCCTTTCCTATCTCTCTCTCTTTCTCTCTTAGATCCTGTCCCTTTTTCTATTACCTCCCTCTTTCATACTCTCTCCCTTTCTCCTTGCTCTTTCTCTCTTGTCCCCCTCCTTTGACTCTCTCTCCCTCTTATTTATACTCTATCTCACACCACCACTCTCATCCTTTCTCTCTTCTGCTCCCTATCTCCCCCTTTTTCTTATTCTTATTACTTCTCTTCTCTCTTTCTTCCTCCTACACCCCCCAAGCACATACACATATGAATACACCCATATACACACATATAGACAAATAGACATACACAAACACGCACACACATACATAGAAACATCCATACACACACACTCTTCTACACATATACGTATATGCACATATACACACATTCACTCATGCACACAGATATACATACAAAAATACATATATACACAAACTCACATATACACACGCATACACACACTCTCGGGCATGCACACATATACACACGCATACACACATAAAACAAACACACTCATACACTTACACAACAAACACATATAAATATCCACACATATACACACACATGTACAAAAGCACACAGATGAGCAGATGCATAGGAACACTGTCACACATGCATACACACACATCCACACAGATACAAATACATACATGCTCACATATACACACATATACAAATACACACAAACATCACACACATACACATACACACATCGCACACACGCACACATACATTACACATGCACACACACACATTCTAACTCCATACTCACATACAGAAGCACATATACACCAACACACACACATACACATACACACATCACACACACACACACATACATTACACATGCACACACACACATTCTAACTCCATACTCACATACAGAAGCACATATACACCAACACACACACATACACATACACACATCGCACACACACGCACACATACATTACACATGCACATACACACATTCTAACTCCATACTCACATACAGAAGCACATATACACCAACACACACACAAACATATATACACACACACACACACACAAACATAACACACACACACAAACATATATAGCTACACACACAAACACACACACACACACAAACATATAGACATGCACATACATATACAGACGCACACAAATCGAATATATGCACACACTCACACACACACATAAACTCTCTCGCACACATGCCAAAACACACACACATACACACATTTACAAACACACACACAAACATGCATACATACACAAACACACACACACAAACCCACACTTTCTTTCTCCTCCTCCTCCTTCCCTCAGTCTCCTCCACCCCTACCTCACAGTCCCTCCCACCCCCACCAATGTCCAAAAACAGGAAAATGGAAAATAAACACAGGATTTCCCTCTGACTTCTTGAATGAACAGCAACAACGCCTCCTCCTCCTCCTACTTCAGTTCCTTTTCTTGCTCCACCTCCCTCTCTCTCTTGTCGTCCTTCTTCCACCTCCCTATCCCCTCCCGTCAATCATCCCTTGCTCCACCCCATACCCCAGCACTTCTGACACACCCACTATACTATATCATTCTTTTTCTTTATCTACCCCTCCGTGTCTCTCTCTCTCTCTCTGGCTATCTTTCTCTCATCACTTCTCACAGTTCTGCCCCATCTACCCTGTCTTTCCTCTCTCTCTCTCTTTTTCTCTCTCTCTCTCTCTTTTTCTCTCTCTCTCTCTCTCTTTCTCACTGTCTTGTTTTGTCTCTATTGCTTTCATCCTCTATAACTTTTGTTTCTCTCTTATTGTTTCCGTCTCTCTCTCTTTTTCTATCTATCTATCTTTCTATCTATCTATCTATCTATCTATCTATCTATCTATCTATCTATCTATCTATCTATCTATCTGTCTATCTACCTCTATCTATCCACTATCTATCTATTTGTCTATCTGTCTGTCTGTCTGTCTGATTATCTATCTATCTATCTATCTATCTATCCACCTTTCTATCTATCTACCTATGTGTCACTGTTTTCCTTCTATAGCTCTCTCTCTCTCTCTCTCTTTCCCTGTATATATATATATATATATATATATATATCTATATATAACTTGGAACCTAACGGAAAGCCAATTCCAGTGAACTAAACCTCTCATACTCTATATATGTGTGTGGGTCTGTGTCTGTGTGTGTATGTGTATACACATATACATTCTCTTTTATTCTCTTTTACTTGTTTCAGTCATTTGACTGCGGCCATGCTGGAGCACCGCCTTTAATCGAGCAACTCGACCCCAGGACTTATTCTTTGTAAGCCCAGTACTTATTCTATCGGTCTCTTTTTTTTTTTGCCAAACCGCTAAGTGACGGGGACGTAAACACACCAGCATCGGTTGTCAAGCGATGCTAGGGGGACAAACACAGACACACAAACACACACACATATATATATATACGACAGGCTTCTTTCAGTTTCCGTCTACCAAATCCACTCACAAGGCTTTGGTCGGCCCGAGGCTATAGTAGAAGACACTTGCCCAAGATGCTTCGCAGTGGGACTGAACCCGGAACCATGTGGTTGGTTAGCAAGCTACTTACCACACAGCCACTCCTGCGCCTATGGTTAGCAAGCTACTTACCACACAGCCACTCCTGCGCCTATATACTTTTCACTTTGCTTCTCCTCCTCTTTTTCCTTTCTTTCTTCCTTCTCACTAACTCTTTCACTATTTCTCTTTCACTCTTTTTCTCCCACTCTTTCTCCCTCTCTCCTCAACTCTCAGTCTTTCCCTGTCTCTCTTTAGTTTCACTTTCACTTTCAGATTTCCCCCTTCACTTTTAGAGTCCCCCTCCTTCTCATGCTCTCCTCTAAGTCTTCTTCCCTCTCTCTCTCTCCCTTGCACCCACTCTCTCAGTTCACCTCTTCCTCACTTCCTCCCCTCTCTCTCTAAAGTAAATGAGGGAAGCCACTAGTGGTTAATCAACTCGCTAGAAATAGCAGGTAAAATTTCATCAAATCCAGCCTTACTCTGCCCAAGAAACAAAAGACATTAGATAACACAACAGCACCATTCCCAGATGCACTGTGCCTGTATAATATAACAAAGGTGATGGCCATGTCAGGATTGCCTTTAAACATAGATCATCGGCTCAATCAAGCTTAACCTTGAGACAAACAGTAGCAACAGCAACAACAACAATAAAAGACAACTGTACTACCACCACAACAGCAATGATGACTGCCACCCCACCACGACCACCACCCCTCTGTCTGTGTGTCACAGATCATTCCAGAAGCATTAAAGGCGGATTACTTTGGTATCGAGTAAGTCACTCACTTTGATATCCCACGGGAGGATGTCTAAAGCTCGGTTAGTTTAGCTACAGGTTTCCATTGTGTGTCTGTGTGTCACTGCGTGTGTGTTGTGTGGATGTGTGTGTGTGTGTGTGTTTGTGTGTGTGTTTGTGCATACATGCATGTGATTGTATACAGTTATGTACATATATGTGTATATGAATGTGTGTGTTTGTGTATATATCTATATATATGTGTGTGTATCCGTGTGTGTATATATACATACATACATATATATGTGCATGTGTATATATGTGTATGTTTGTATATATATATGTATATGTTTGTGTATATATATATATATATATATGTATCTCTGTGTAGATATATGTATATGTATACGTATATGTATGTATGTGTGTGTGTATATATATATATATATATATATATGTAAATATATATATATATATATATATGTAAATATATATATATATATATGTATATATATATATATATATGTAAATATATATATGTGTGTGTGTGTAAATATATGTATGTATGTATATTTATCAACACAACTACAGAAATTAGTATATATGTGTGTGTGTGTGTTTATATGTACATGCTTGTGAGCATGTGTGCATATCATCATCATCATCATATATATATATATATATATATATATATATATATATATAAATGTTTCTGTCTATCTGTTTGTTTATACACATGTATGTGTGTGCCTGTGTCTGTGTATACACACACACACATACACAGTCGTATATATTCTTACCTGGCTAATTGGACATTTCTTGTGAAGGTTGTATTTGGTCAGTGATGTATCTACTTGAATACACCTATCTATAGACACAGCTGTGTGCTAAAGAACTTTGCTTCTCAGCTATATGGTTCTTAGTTCAAAGAAATACCCTCCAACCTTCATCAGGTCTCTTGGGGAAATTTCAAAACTGGGTTCTCATTCCTATGGTATTTTTTTTTTCAATGTTATTATTATTATTATTCAGGTCACTGCCTGGAATTGAACTCGGAATCTTGGGGTTAGTAGCCCAAACTCTTAACCACTCTGCCATAATAATAATAACATGGAAAAAATACCTTATGAATGAGAACCCGGGTTCGAAATTTCCCCAAGACACCTGATGAAGGCTGGAGGGTATTTCAGCCGAAATATTGTGTTAACAACAAACAGCATTAGGGCAAATATCCGTCAGATGTAAATAATGTAAATAATGTACTTAATTCCTCATCTCTTAAATATAGAAAAGTGAGACATTCTCTAACTAAAAAGGGTAACTACTGGGATCGATTTTTTTTATAAAACCTTTTAAGGTAGTACCCCAGCATGGCCACAGTCCAATGACCGAAGAGAAAAAAATAAAGCATTAACCCTTTTGTTACTGTATTTCTGTTGAGATGCTCTGTGTTTCTTTCAATTACTTTAAATATAACAAAGAATTTAGTAAAATAACTTAGTTATCATTAAGCTAGTGTTAGGAACATAAATTGTGACTAAGGTTTGGTGGAAGATTTTAATTCAAAACTTATGAAAACAAGACATTTGTATTACAGCGCCAGAGGTGGTTTCAGCCAGGTTGGTATCAAAAGGGTAAATTTGCAGATTTTGTTTCAGTTGTTAGAAATAGCAGCCAATCTTGTGCACATTGAAGACACATTTCACTGACTGTCTTTACCCTTTTCGTTACCATATTTCTGTTGAGATGCTCTGTGTTTCTTTCAATTACTTTAAATATAACAAAGAATTTAGTAATATAACTTAGTAATCATTAAGCTAGTGTTAGGAACATAAATTGTGACTAAGGTTTGGTGGAAGATTTTAATTCAAAACTTATGAAAACAAGACATTTGTATTACAGCGCCAGAGGTGGTTTCAGCCAGGTTGGTATCAAAAGGGTAAATTTGCAGATTTTGTTTCAGTTGTTAGAAATAGCAGCCAAATCTTGTGCACATTGAAGACACATTTCACTGACTGTCTTTAACCCTTTTCGTTACCATATTTCTGTTGAGATGCTCTGTGTTTCTTTCAATTACTTTAAATATAACAAAGAATTTAGTAATATAACTTAGTAATCATTAAGCTAGTGTTAGGAACATAAATTGTGACTAAGGCTTGGTGGAAGATTTTAATTCAAAACTTATGAAAACAAGACATTTGTACTCAGAGCCAGAGGCAGTTTCAGCCAGGTTGGTATCAAAAGGGTTAAATATAACAAAGAATTTAATAAAATAACTTAGCTATCATTAAGCTAGTGTTAGGAACATAAATTGTGACTAAGGTTTGGTGGAAGATTTTAATTCAAAACTTATGAAAACAAGACATTTGTATTACAGAGCCAGAGGTGGTTTCAGCCAGGTTGGTATCAAAAGGGTAAATTTGCAGATTTTGTTTCAGTTGTTAGAAATAGCAGCCAAATCTTGTGCACATTGAAGACACATTTCACTGACTGTCTTTAACCCTTTTCGTTACCATATTTCTGTTGAGATGCTCTGTGTTTCTTTCAATTACTTTAAATATAAAAAAGAATTTAGTAAAATAACTTAGCTATCATTAAGCTAGTGTTAGGAACATAAATTGTGACTAAGGTTTGGTGGAAGATTTTAATTAAAAACTTATGAAAACAAGACATTTGTACTCAGAGCCAGAGCCGGTTTCAACTGGTTGGTAACAACCCGGTTAATATTTCGTGGCTGTTAAACATCTTAACATTTCTTGAAAAAATGGTTGTATAACTGTTTGCATTATTCCAACTTTTGTGGAGTTTGCTGGCTCAGTGGACCATCAGAGCCACATTGCTGCTTCAATAAGCCAAAACTGAATTTCCAACTAAGAAATTACTGATAGCATTTCAAGACGATTAAATGAACACCCAGAATGGTTGGGTTGCTGCAGGCTTGCATGGAGGTTGTCTCTCTGCAAGCTCTGCTTAGGTGGAAAGTTATTGATTATGTATGATTAACTCTTTTGGTGCCAACTGACCCGAGACTGCCCTTGGTTCTATGACTGAGTTCTCAATTAAAAACCTTCAATCAGCTTCGTAATAACGAGCATTTTATTAAAATATTCATCGTTTCTGAAATTATTACAAAAATCAAGAAAATGTATTTGAACAAAAGTATGGTAACTAAAGGGTTAAAGTGATCTAAATAAAATCTTCCATCAAAATTTTTTTTAATTCGTGTTCCAAACAGTAGCTTAATAATAAAAGAATTATTTTGCTAAATTTTTCATTATCTTCAAAGATGGAGTATTTCAACAGGAATATGGTAACAAATGATTAACTTATATTCCAAAGGAGTGGCTGTGTGGTATGTAGCTTGGTTACCAGCCACATGGCTCTGGGTTCAGTCCCACTGCGTGGCACCTTGGACAAGTGTCTTCTACTATAGCCTCGGGCTGACCAAAGCCTTGTGAGTGGATTTGGTGGACGGAAACTGAAAGAAGCCCTTCGTATATATGTATATATATATATATGTGTTTGTGTGTCTGTGTTTGTCCCCCCCCCCAACATCGCTTGACAACCGATGCTGGTGTGTTTACGTCCCCGTAACTGAGCTGTTCGGCAAAAGAGACTGATAGAATAAGTACTAGGCTTACAAAGAATAAGTCCTGGGGCAATTTCTTTGACTAAAACCCTTTAAGATGGTGCTCCAGCATGGCCACAGTCAAATGACTAAAACATCTAGAAGAATAAAATAATGAAGAAATGAACAAAATAATGGTCATTATTAAGCAGTGAGGAATTGGCAGAATCATTAGCATGGTGGAAAAAATACTTGGTGGTATTTCTGCGTTCATTATCATCATCATCATCATCGTTTAACGTCCGCTTTCCATGCTAGCATGGGTTGGACGGTTCAACTGGGGTCTGGCAAGCCCAAAGGCTGCACCAGGCCAGTCAGATATGGCAGTGTTTCTACAGCTGGATGCCCTTCCTAACGCCAACCACTCCGAGAGTGTAGTGGGTGATTTTATGTGCCACCGACACAGGTGCCAGACGAGGCTGGCAGACAGCCACGCTCGGATGGTGTTTTTTATGTGCCACCGACACAGGTGCCAGACGAGGCTGGCTGACGGCCACGCTCGGATGGTGTTTTCTTATGTGTCACCGACACAGGTGCCAGATGAGGCTGGCGGACGGCCACGCTCGGATGGTGTTTGTTACGTGCCCTCAGCACGGAGGCCAGTCGTTGCGGTACTGGCTACGGTCACGTTCGGATGGTTTTCTTATGTGCCACCGGCACTGGTACCACAAGGATACAAATTCCATTGATGTTCATCTATTGATTTGGTTCGATTTGATTTGATTTGATTCGATCGATTCTCACTTGCCTCAACAGGTCTTCACAAGTGTCACAAGAAGGAAGGTATGCACAGGGGACTGACTACGTCCCAGGTAGGGGCCACGGATTATGGCTTCACTAGTCTTGCGGGTCTTCTCACGCACAGCATACTTCCATAGGTCTCGGTCTCTAGTCATTTCCATGGTGAGACCTAACGTCCGAAGGTCGTGCTTCACCACCTCGTCCCAGGTTTTCTGGGTCTACCTCTTCCACGTGTTCCCTCAACTGCTAGGGATTGGCACTTTCTCACACACCTATCTTCATCCATTCTCGCCACATGACCATACCAGCGCAATCGTCTCTCTTGCACACAACAACTGATGCTTCTTAGGTACAACATTTCTCTCAAGGTACTAACGCTCTGTCGAGTAAGTACACTGACATTACACATCCATCGGAGCATACTGGCTTCGTTCTGAGTTCAAATTGTGCCAAGCTCAACTTTGCCTTCTATTCTTTTAGGCTCTATAGAATAAGAGATGGTCTGAACAGACAGATATAAAGACACACACACACACACATATATATGTATATATACACTGTGGGCTTCTTTCAGTTTTCATCTATGAAATCCACTCACAAGACGCTTGTCCAAGATACCACGCAGTGGGACTGAACCTGGAACCATGTTATTGGGAAAGAAACTTCTTATCACACAGTTACACATGTACCTATGCAGTAAGTTTACAGGAAACAGGATATTTTTGCAGCTGTATGGAAGCACTTACACACGCACTTATATGATAATAGGCTTCTTGCAGTTTCCACCTGCCAAATCAACTCACAACGCATTGATCAACACAGATCTATTGAAGAAACTTCTGCAAGGGTGGCACACAGCAGGATTGAACCTCAGACCACATGGCTGGAATGCGAATTTATGTTGTATGTATAGTTAATATGTAGAAAACTTGTTACAGAGATGTCACTAATTTACAGAAAACTTGTGGAAAATTTGTAACAAATGTTTAGAAACCAAGGAGCAAGCTTACTCTTTTACTTGTTTCAAGTTGACCAAAATTGAGAGTATGATAGAAGGCTTGCTCTTCCTTCTGTAGAAGAAAAAAATTCAAATCGAACCATGTTAACACCAAAAATTATTTACATAAAAAAGTCTTTATTCTATGAAAATCCTTATTTTTCACAAATTTTTGACTGCTGTGTTGCCATTTTTCGGTGTATTTCAACTGGAAAAATGTTAACTTAAAGAGAATAACAAGCTACATAATGCAAAATTTTTACTTTAAAAAATTTCAATTCTAAAGGGTCGAAACAAACCGAGCAATGCAGGGCAATACTGCTAGTTTATAGGAAATTTGAAGCAACATCTGGAAATTTGGGATCAAGCTTGAAGGAAATTTGTAGAAATTTTCTTGTAGCAAATTTGCAGAAGTGCATTGTAGCAAATTTATGGTGTAAATGTATTGAGTTGTCTGGAAAGTTCTTGCCAATTTTTAATGGAAAGGAAAAAGTCAATAAGTACTTGCGTAGGAGTGGCTGTGTGGTAAGTAGCTTACTAACCACATGGTTCCGTGTTCAGTCCCACTGCATGGCACCTCGGGCAAGTGTCTTCTACTATAGCCCCGGCCGACCAAAGCCTTGTGAGTGGATTTGGTAGACGGAAACTGAAAGAAGCCCATCGTATATATGTATATATATATGTATGTGTGCATATGTTTGTGTGTCTGTGTTTGTCTCCCCAACATCACTTGACAACCGATGCTGGTGTGTTTACATCCCTGTAACCTAGCAGTTCGGCAAAAGAAACTAATGGAATAAGTACTAATCTTACAGAGAATAAGTCCTGGGGTTGATTTGCTCGACTAAAGGTGGTGCTCCAGCATGGCCACTGTCAAATGACTGAAACGAGTAAAAGAGTAAAGAGCGAGTATTACATTTTTAATCAACCAAATATGAACCATTTTGTTGCACAATGCATCTCCATCTTTCCTTTAACTTGAAAATACCCTCTTCCCAGAATTGAGGTGGTTTCATGGCAAAGAATTCATCAAGGTATCTTTTTACGACATCCAAGGAATTGAAATTTTTACCATTAAGACAATTCTGCAGAGACCTGAATAAGTGGAAATCTGAAGGAGCAATATCTGGTGAATATGGAGGGTGGGGTAACACATTCCAGCCAAGCTGCAGCAATTTTTGTCTGGTTCCCAAAGCATCAAGTGCCGAAAATGAACTTTCTTATCTTCCATTTTAAAGGGTTACAGAATTAACATAGGTTATAGGAACAGAAACCTTCTTCCACGAAAAGATAGCTTAAACTGTGCTCTAAATGGAGGTGTAGTCAAATCCTATTTTATGGACTCAACCATGTTCTAAAATAAGTCGAAAGGTAAGCTATTATAAATCGGCACAAACTTTCCAGACAACCCAATAGTTAAATTGTAGAAAAACTTATAGTTAATACAAGTTAATCAATACAAAATAACTACAGAAAATTTGTGGCAACATAGATGCAATAAATTTGTAGAAAATCAGTAAAAAATTTTGTAGCAATTTTATTTAAACTTGGGAGCAAGCTTGTAGCAAATTTGTAGAGGTATTTCTGTTGCAAATTTATGATGTAAATGTAGTTAATTTGTAGAAAATATGTAAAAAATTTTGTAGCAATTTCATTGAAACTCGGGGGCAAGCTTGTAGCAAATTTATAGAGGTATTTCTGTTGCAAATTTATGATGTAAATGTAGTTAATTTGTAGAAAATCTGTTAAAAATTTTGTAGCTTTTTTATTGAAACTTGGGAGCAAGCTTGTAGTAAATTTGTAGAGATATTTTTGTAGCAAATTTATGATGTAAATGTAGTTAATTTGTAGAAAATCTGTAAAAAATCTTGTAGCAATTTTATTGAAACTTGGCAGCAAGCTTGTAGCAAATTTGTAGAGGTATTTTTTTAGCAATTTATGATGTAAATGTAGTCAATTTGTTGAAAATCGGTAAAACATTTTGTAGCAGTTTTATTGAAACTTGGGAGCAAGCTTGTAGCAAATTTGTAGAGGTATTTTTGTAGCAAATTTATAATGTAAATGTAGTTAATTTGTAGAAAATCTGTAAAAACATTTTGTAGCAGTTTTATTGAAACTTGGGAGCAAGCTTGTAGCAAATTTGTAGAGATATTTTTGTAGCAAATTTATGATGTAAATGTAGTTAATTTGTAGAAAATCTGTTAAACATTTTGTAGCAAGCTTGTAGGGTGCAGGAGTGGCTGTGTGGTAAGTAGCTTGTTTACCAACCACACGGTTCCGGGTTCAGTCCAACTGCATGGCACCTTGGGCAAGTGTCTTCTACTATAGCCTCGGGCCAACCAAAGCCTTGTGAGTGGATTTGGTAGACGGAAACTGAAAGAAGCTTATCGTATATATATATGCGTGTGTGTGTCTGTGATTGTCTCCCTAGCATTGCTTGACAACCGATGCTGGTGTGTTTATGTCCCCGTAACTTAGCAGTTCGGCAAAAGAGATCGATAGAATAAGTACTGAGCTTACAAAAGATTAAGTCCTGGGGTCGAGTTGCTCGATTAAAGGTGATGCTCCAGCATGGCCGCAGTCAAATGACTGAAACAAGTAAAAGAGAGAGGTATTCTTGTAGCAAATTTTTGATGTAAATGTAGTTAATTTGTAGAAAATCTGTAAAAAGTTTTGTAGCAGTTTTATTGAAACTTGGCAGCAAGCTTGTAGCAAATTTGTAGAGGTATTTTTGTAGCAAATTTATGATGTAAATGTAGTTAATTTGTAGAAAATCTGTAAAAAATTTTGTAGTAGTTTTATTGAAACTTGGGAGCAAGCTTGTAGTAAATTTGTAGAGATATTTTTGGAGCAAATTTATGATGTAAATGTTGTTAATTTGTAGAAAATCTGTAAAAAAATTTGTAGCAGTTTTATTGAAACTTGGGAGCAAGCTTGTAGCAAATTTGTAAAGGTATTTTTGTAGCAAATTTATGATGTAATTGTAGTTAAATTGTAGAAAAACTTATAGTAAATAGATGTTAATCAATAAAAAATAACTACAGAAAATATAGATGCAATAAATTTGTAGAAAATCTGTAGAAAATTTTGTAGCAGTTTTATTGAAACTTGGCAGCAAGCCTGTAGCAAATTTGTAGAGGTATTTTTGTAGCAAATTTTTGATGTAAATGTAGTTAATTTGTAGAAAATTTGCTGTAGATGTGTATCTAGTCTCTAAGAAACCTGTAAAACGCATGCAGTAGATGTTTGACAAACAGATTTGTGAGGACGATAGAAAAAAAAATCAGTCTCTAGCATTCAAAACAGACAAAAGTGGGAGGCATAAACTCCATGTCAAAATTTGGTCTTTATTTGTGGTGACTGCAATATGGATTACCCCAATTGAATAGGCTTACACAGTCGTTGCATACGATGTGCCAGCATAACATGGTCTTAGGAACAAAACGAGCAGGATGGAGGAGGAGGAAGGAGAATGGAAGAGGGAAGAAGAGGATGGAAAATGAATGGCCATTGTCTCTTAAGATGGATGGAGCCTGACAACGGAACGCACACGTATACATAAATCTTTATGCTCACGTACAGGCGTGTGTATGTATATTTATATATATACACACACCTTAAGCTCCGTGTATTAGATTAGCTGTGAAATTGCAATCGATATGCATGAAGACAAGATGGCGGCGATTTATATCTTTGCAGCCATGTCATGTCGGATAAACGATGGCTTTTTTTGTTCAATGAAAGAGAGGGTCAGATAAACGAGATGGCGGGGAGGTCGCTGAAAAAGGAATTTCATGGACAACTGCTTTATTCACTACAACGCTTGCCACAAACATTTACCACCGATTTGCCATTGAGTTCCTTAACATGGTTCCTAGCACAATTTCTATAGTTTTTGTCATAAACTCTTGACAAATTTCCTTTGTGTTTGCTACGTATTTCTTCCACTGTTATTCCATAGCCCTTGGCCAGGTGTTAACGAGTATACTCTTTTACTCTTTTACTTGTTTCAGTCATTTGACTGTGGCCATGCTGGAGCACCGCCTTTAGTCAAGCAAATAAACCCTAGGACTTATTCTTTGGAAGCCTAGTACTTATTCTATTGGTCTCTTTTGCTGAACCACTAAGTGATGGGGACATGAAAATAACAGCATTTGACTGTGGCCATGCTGGAGCACTGCCTTTAGTCGAGCAAATCGACCCCAGGGCTTATTCTTTGTAAGCCCAGTACTTATTCTATGGGTCTCTTTTGCCGAACCACTAAGTGATGGGGACATAAACATACCAGCATTTGACTGTGGCCATGCTGGAGCACTGCCTTTAGTCAAGCAAATCGACCCCAGGAAATTATTCTTTGTAAGCCTAGTACTTATTCTATGGGTCTCTTTTGCCGAACCACTAAGTGATGGGGACATACACATACCAGCATTTGACTGTGGCCATGCTGGAGCACTGCCTTTAGTCGAGCAAATCGACCCCAGGACTTATTCTTTGGAAGCCTAGTACTTATTCTATGGATCTCTTTTGCCGAACCGCTAAGTGATGGGGACATAAACAAACCAGCATTTGACTGTGGCCATGCTGGAGCACCGCCTTTAGTCAAGCAAATCGACCCCAGGACTTATTCTTTGTAAGCCTAGTACTTATTCTATCGGTCTCATTTCTCTTTTCTCTTTTACTCTGTTACTTGTTTCAGTCATTTGACTGTGGCCTTGCTGGAGCACCGCCTTTAGTCAAGCAAATCAACCACAGGACAAACCTAGTACTTATTCTATCGGTCACATTTGCCGAACCGCTTAGTTAGTAGCCCATGCTCTAAACCACTACACCATATGCCTGTGGGCATATGGCGTAGTGCATTAACCTTAAACGAGATGAGGACGAATATCCGTCAAATGTAAATAATGTAAATAAAGTCTGGAGTACTGGAGACATGACCACTCAATGCAAAGAAATGGTTCAGCTTAGAGAGACACCTTCATCTGTGAGCTGTGAATCTTATCGAGTAGTGTTGCTCCAGAGGCCCTTCAGAGCAGTGTTCTTCAACCATTTTTTACCTCGTTTACTCTTTTACTTGTTTCAGTCATTTGACTGTGGCCATGCTGGAGCACCGCCGTTAGTCGAGCAAATCGACCCCAGGACTTATTCTTTGTAGGCCGAGTACATATTCTATCAGTCGCTTTTGCCAAACCGCTAAGTTACGGGGACTTAAACACACCAGCATCAGTTGTCAAGTGATGTTGGTGAGACAAACACAGACACACAAACATATACAAACACACACACACACACACATATATATATATACACATATATGTATACATGACAGGCTTCTTTCAGTTTCCGTCTACCAAATCCACTCACAAGGCTTCGGTCAGCCTGAGGCTATAGTAGAAGACACTTGCTCAAGGTGCCACACAGTGGGACTGAACCCAGAACGATGTTGTTGGGAAGCAAGCTTCTCACCACACAGCCACATCTGTACCTACATGTATTTATATATATTTATAATATGTATATATATATATGTATATATATATACAATACATATATATATATATATATATATATATATATATATATATATGTATACATGACGGGCTTCTTTCAGTTTCCGTCTACCAAATCCACTCACAAGGCTTTGGTCGGCCTGAGGCTATAGCAGAAGACACTTGCCCAAGATACCACGCAGTGGACTGAACCTGGAACTATGTGGTTGGTAAGCAAGCTACTTACCACACAGCCACTCCTGCGCCTATATATATATGTATGTGTGTTTGTATGAGTGCATGTGTGTGCATATATGTTTCTGAGCATGCATGTATGTGTGTATATGCATGTAGGTGCATGTTTGTATATGCAGGTATGCGTGTGTATGTGTGGGTGCCCACATGTCTGTGGTTATGTGTTTTTGCATGCTTGTATGTTTGTGTGTATGCATGTGTGCAGTTGCATGTACATACATATATATGTGTGTGTGTGTATATATATATATATATATACACGCACACATATAGAAATATACATACATTCACATGCACACATGAATTTTTGCTTACGCATGTATGTGTGTATATTTGTGCATGTGTGTGCATACGTGTTCATGTGGATTGCATCTGTGTGCATATGTGTGTACTTGTGCGTGCATACATGTTTGTGTGCATTGCATGTGTGTGTGCATTGCATGTGTGTAAATGTGTATACACATGTGGAAATATGTGCATTTTCACATATATACTTGTGTGTGTGTGTGCATGTACATGCATGTATGTGAACATTGTGTGTGTGTGTGTGTGTGTGCATCTACATGCATGTATGTGAACATGTGTGTGTGTGTGCATCTACATGCATGTATGTGAACATGTGCGTGTGTGTGTGTGCATCTACATGCATGTATGTGAACATGTGTGTGTGTGTGTGCATCTACATGCATGTATGTGAACATGTGTGTGTGTGTGTGTGCATCTACATGCATGTATGTGAACATTGTGTGTGTGTGTGTGTGTGCATCTACATGCATGTATGTGAACATGTGTGTGTGTGTGTGCATCTACATGCATGTATGTGAACATGTGTGTGTGTGTGTGCATCTACATGCATGTATGTGAACATTGTGTGTGTGTGTGTGCATCTACATGCATGTATGTGAACATATGTGTGTGTGTGTGCATCTACATGCATGTATGTGAACATGTGTGTGTGTGTGTGTGTGCATCTACATGCATGTATGTGAACATGTGTGTGTGTGTGTGTGTGCATCTACATGCATGTATGTGGCTGTTTGCGTATGTGCGTATCCGTTAGAACTGGACCAGGATGGCGCCGAGCATCAACACAACTGGAAATATTACAGAAAGAAGAGGAAGATGAAGAGAAAACAGAAAGGAATGGGAAAGAACAGGGAAGCAATTAATTTTTGTTGCCTAGCAACGAAAATAATTATTGCTCATCAAGGCATTTAACTGTCTTAGATATTAATTAGAATGATTATATGCGAAACACCTGCCCCCCAAGGTAAATTAAATTAAATAGTGAGCAACCGCAAACGAGTTTTCTACACTTCCTCCATCTTTCAGGTAAACTTGATATTTTGTAGGTGTAAACTGATGAGGAAGCCTCTGCCTGGTCGGTCAATCTGCTGGAAATGATAGCCAGATCGTCCTCGAATTGAACTGAATTGCAGTATCTTGTTTTGAATGGAAGGAAGGATATTGTTGAGTGATTGCGGTCGTCATATTGCAGTGTAGCTGATAATCAGTGGGGATGGTCATGGCTGGAACCTTTGATCATTGATCTGCTGGATCAGGACTGACCTGGGGCTAAACAACAATAACTAAATCCATTGACACTAATTACTGTGATATACATTAAATAATATACTCCTAGATACACAATGCCTGAATAAATGATGGGATGGTCACAGCTGGAACATCTTTGATCATAGGTTTGGTGGATCAGGACTGACCTGGGGCTAAAAACCAATAACATCTAAACCCACTGACATTAATTACTATGATATACATTAAATAATGTACTCCTAGATACACTATGCCTCATTAAAAGATGGGGTGGTCATAGATGGAACATCTTTGATCATAGGTTTGCTGAACCAGGACTGTCTTGGTGCTAAGCAACAACAACATCTAAAACTAATTACTATACACTAGATAATGTGGTCCTTGGTACACTATGCCTGAATAAAAGATGGGATGGTCACATCTGGAACATCTTTTGATCATAGGTCAACTGGATCAGTACTGACCAGGGGTTAAGCAACAGCAACTATAGCCACAAATAGTAACTGCTATACTATACATTAGATAATGTAGTCCCAGATACACTAACACTATGCCTCTATAAAAGATGGGATGGTCACAGATGGAACATCTTTGATCATAGGTTTGCTGGATCAGGATTGACCTGGGGCTAAACAACAATAGCGACAAATAATAACTACTAAACTGTACATTATACAATGATGTGAGTTCTGCCTAGGTTGACTTTGCCTTTCATTCTTTTGGGGTTGATAAAATAAGTACCAGTTGCACACTGGGGGTGATGAAATCAACTAAACCCCTTCCTTTCAAATTTCTGGCCTTGTGCCTTTAGTAGAAAAGGTTTTTATCTCAGCCTTAGCAAAGGCAGAGGTATTGTTTTTAGTTGTATTTGTTTGTTTGTCTATAGACAAGATATCTCAAGAACTGCCCGATGGATTCAAATGAAATTTTAAGGGATGTTTAGCCTCATGACTGGCATGAACTGATTAGATTTTGGAATTGATTCAATACCAAACAAGAATTCTGGACTATTTTTCCTGTTTTTTTACTTAATTTTTCAGAGCGGTTGGGTTCATTTTTAGTATTCTCATTTCTGAGAGCAGTTGACTTCATTTCAGATATTTTCATTCTAAAAATCATCTCTGGATAATCATTGAGTGGACGTTGGTGTTGTCTTGGTGGAGGTTTATGCTCTCTGAGTGCTCCTGTCATTATCATTTTTACTTTTAATCTGCATCTTTGTTACAATCACTTGCAAAACACACCCAACATCATGGGGCGAGTGAAAGATAAGAGATGTTACAATATGACTCAAAGCTTGGGGAGGGGTGGTCGTGAAATATCTTTATGTAATACAACACATTTAAATAGATAGGGTTTTTCTAAGGATGTCGGCAGTACTTGTCCGTACAATTTTTTTGATTTCTCTGAGACATGGTTCTCCTGGGATCTTATCTACACGTTTCTGACATCCCTTTTTTATCATACCTGGGGCACCTACAATAGCAGGAACAGTTGTTGTTTTAAGAACACCCCCCCTCTGATTCTCTACCTCCATATAAATATACGTACATATATATGAATATATATATATATATGTGTGTGTATATATATATATCAATTATAATAAAGGGTAAAATTAATTAATCAACTAGTAATTAATAATTTCACCAAGTAGAATTCGGCATGAAAAAGGACCACTTTTTGGTAAACTTAAACAATATTTTTAATTACGAGTATAATTATAATTAGGGTTCAGCAAAGATTTGCTTTACCACCTACCGAAGTTTAGAAATAGCAGCCAAAGAACCGTATTTCTTCTACTATAAGAGAAGACTCCCAGACAAAACATATAAACAAAACATATGTATAAATATATATATATATATATATATATACACACACATTCAATATGTGATCGCGTGTGTATCGTTGGTGATTTTTTTTTCCTCCGTCTTCCCTTCCTTGGATCTTTCCTTTTCCTATGTTTCTGACGAAGAGCTCTGTTCAAAATGTTAAATCCACCTTCTGCCTTTCCTTTCCTGAGCGTCCAATAACACTATACTTGTTCCACGTCCTCGCATTGTTGTTTTCTCTTTGTGTTTTCATGTTCAGATTAACTATATATATATATATAGATAGATAGATAGGTAGATGGATAGATAGATAGATTGATGCATAGATAGATAGATAGATAGATAGATAGATAGATGATAGATCCCACCCCCTCTCTCTCTCTTTGTCCTTTACTCTCTCTCACCTTTAAACTGTTGTCATGGTACCATAGACATTCCCAATATTTTTGACGTTTCATGTTTCACTTTCACATTTGGTCATATTTTTTTGGCACCGTTTTCTTTTATTATTTTTTCTTCCTTTTTTTAAAATTTTTTCTTCGTTTCTTTTTGAGTTTCCCTGAACATAGAACAATTTTGGTAAGAAAGGAACAAAGGAAGAATCTTTGCATTGAAATAATAAGTCTGGGAATGTAGGAGGAGGGAATCAAAGAACGGAATCATAGCAGGGAAATACATGGAAACCGAGAAGATATGGTGTGGACGTCTAAGGCAAAAAATACACACACACACATGTGCTTGAATTCAAACACACTGACACGCCCTCACATAGACACACACACACACATACACTCATTCACACACTCATGTACATATACTCACATGCACACATACATACATTCATTCATTTGTGGACATTCATGCACGCATAAACTTGCAGAACTAGCAAAAGTCCTCAATGATGATAATGATGATAATAATAATAATAACAAAAATAATAATAACAATAATGATAATGATAATAACAATAATGAGTAAATATATAAAAAAAGTTTTTGCATTTATCTTGAATATGTATGAAATAATAATAATAATAATAATAATAATAGTAATAGTAATAATAATAATAATAATAATAATGATGATAATAATAATAATAATAATAACAATAATAATAATAATAATAACAATAATAATAATGATGATGATGACAATAATAATGATGATGATGATGATGATGATAATAATAGTAATAATAATAATAACAATAATAATAATAATGACAGTAATAATAATGATGATAATAATAATTGCCACCAGGGCAGTGGATGAGTAAAATGTGGTGTAGTCAAATATAAAGTGAGACTTACATTGAATCAAATAATTCAAAAAACAAAATAATAATAATAGTAATAATAATAATAATAATAATAATAACATTAATAATAATAATAATAATAATAATAATGATATTAATGAGTGAAGAAGAAGTATAAAGAATAGTGTTAGATGGAAGAGAAACACGAATATCACCATTAAATTTGATAAAAGCCCAGCTTGACTGGTGAAACGAGGCTAACTATTATGGTGTGTAGAAAATGAAGACAAATGTTAGGTGTAAAAATGAAGAAAGAAAATGAAAAAAGGCAAGGATATATAACGTGAGTCATGAAGTTATTTTGTTGGAGAGAGACGGAGAGACTTGTTAAAACTATCGTCTGCTTCTTACAATTGATGGAAGCCATCTTGAATCACCATTTACACTGGTTTCCATTCAGTTACATGGCTAATTTTTCTGTTGAGATTTCCTGACAGGTAAATAAGAAATATTGAATGGTGATGACTTTAAGACATTCAGTACATATGTAGGAGAGTACAGGGTGTGTAGTTCTCTGCTTCTTTAAGACACTTACTCCTTCTGAAGCAGAAGCCATTTTGACAACTTTTTCTCCATTGATCTCAACTTTGGGTTGTTTTTTCTCATGCAAAACACTACACTGCAACAGGGACCAGGCGTTATGAAGAGCTGGGTACATATGAGGTACATTAATTTTGTGTGAGGACATGTTTTTGCAGAGAAACATTTCTGAAGATGTTATTTACCAAATACAAAAAACAGTCTTCTTTCCTTGTGTCTCCAGATCTTGAGGGAGTCACAAGCCAAATGATCTGAACGCATGGGCCTACTGGATGGTTGCACAGGTTACCCATAGGTTAAATCTTAAAGACTTTGAGACATTCTGTACAGGCGCAGGTGTGGCTGTGTGGTAAGTAGCTTGCTTACCAACCACATGGTTCCGGGTTCAGTCCCGCTGCATGGCAACTTGGGTAAGTGTCTTCTACTATAGCCTCGAGCTGTCCAAAGCCTTGTGAGTGGATTTGGTAGATGGAAACTGAAAAAGCCCATTGTGTGTATATATATATATGTTTGTGTGTGTGTGTTTCTGTGTTTATCCCCCCACCATTGGTTGACAACTGATGTTGGTTTGTTTACATTCCTGTAATTTGGCGGTTTGGCAAAAGAACCGGTGGCATGTAAAAGTGCCCAGTACACTCTCGGAGTGGTTGGCGTATAGGAAGAGTATCCAGCTGTAGAAACTCTGCCAGATCAGACTGGAGCCTGGTGCAGCCATCTGGTTCACCAGTCCTCAGTCAAAATCGTCCAACCCATGCTAGCATGGAAAGCGGTCGCTAAACGATAATGATGATGATGATGATAATTAACAGACAAAGCTTCAGAATTATTTCAAACAAATTTTGTCTTGATTTAATTTCCATTTTTATGAGTACAATTTTTCACCACAAATCTGTCAAGTTTAATAATTGTTTTGGATGTCAGGTAGGGTCATTATGCCAACAATAATCATACACACACACTAGTTATATTTCACTTCTTTATTATTATTATTTGTTAAATTGCTAACCATTTTTACAAATTAACTAATCAACGGTTTGATTAATCATTCGGTCAGTCAATCGAACGGCTAAGTTTGTCCAAAGTCCTTTTATTACACTATTTACAACCTCATCAATGATATGATTTTTTTACTCCAGGCTTGCTTAAGCTTCTTGTTCATGGGGTCCTAAATAATGACAAAAGGACTGTGACAAACCTAGCTCGTTGACTGATAGACTGAACAACTAATCAAACAATCAGTTAGTTAATTGATTAAGTAACCAACCATCTGGAAAGGATTTTAAAAAGAAGTGAAACAAAACTAGTGTTTGTGTTTATTGGCATGATGATCCTCCCAAGAGACAACATTTTATGTTTTAACACACAAGTTCACATCAAGAATCTAGTAAATCAAATAGAAAATCAAAATATTTTTGAAGTTTTTTGTTTAAGCTTTGGACAAACAATAAACTTTGAAAACGAAAACTAAAAAGAAAAAAGAGAAATGTAGACAAACAACAACCGGTGATTGTAATTGTAGGCTTCATTCTTTTGTCTGTTTTGAAATATAACAAAAGTCAGTAGCAGCAGCAGCAGCAGCAGTAGTAGTAGTAGTCGTAGTAGTAGAAGTAGTAGTACTAGTAGTAGTAGTAGTACTAGCAGTAGTAGCATTAGTAGTAGTAGTAGTAGTAGTAGAGGTAGTAGTACTAGTAGTAGTAGCATTAGTAGTAGAAGTAGTAGTAGTAGAAGTAGTAGGAGTAGTAGCAGTAGTAGTAGATGTAGTAATAGTAGTAGTTGTAGTAGTAGTAGTAACAGCTGGCAAACATGAGTTGTACCTGTAATACAAATGGGGCCAACCCTGTCACATCTTGTGTTGTGCTGAATCTCCCTGAGAATTACATTAAGGGTATGCATGGTCTGTGGGATACTCAGCCACTTGGACAATAATTTCATGAGCAAGCAGTTCTGTTGATTGGATCAACTGGAACCCTCATTATCACAGCTGACAGGGTGCCAGTATCTGTGAATCCCTCAAAAGTTGGACACTGAAGAAAATATGGTTGTCATTGGACATTTGATATATATCTTTGGAAATGTTCCTCTACAAAAACACAACCTCACTCAAAAACGAGGAACCTCATACAACCCTTGGTCTTCCCAAAATTCAGTCCTTGTTGCAGTGTAGTGGCTTGAATGGAAAAAAAAATTCTGGAGTTGTCAATATGGCTTCCACTTTGCAGGAGGCCATATTGACTTAAATAAATAAATGTATATATAATGTATATATATATTTCTTTACTACCCACAAGGGGCTAAACACAGAGGGGACAAACAAGGAGAGACAAAGGGATTAAGTCGATTACATCAACCCCAGTGTGTAACTGGTACTTTGTTCATCGACCCAAAAAGGATGAAAGGCAAAGTTGACCTCGGCGGAATTTGAACTCAGAACATAAAGACAGACGAAATACCGCTAAGCATTTCACCCGGCATGCTAACATTTCTGCTAGATCACTGCCTTGATATATAATGTATATATATATAAGGTTTAAATAAGTAAATGTATACATTTCTTACTCTCCATCAATATTCAATATTACTTATTTACCTGTCTAAGTCATATAACAGAAATCAGTGTAAATAGTAATTCAAGATGGCGTCCGTCAATTGTAAGAAGCAGATGACAACTTTAAGAAGTCTCTCCCTCTTCCCCACCCTCACTTTCTCCAACAAAAAAAGACTCCATGGCTCACATTATATATCCTTGCTTTTTTTTTCTCATTTCATTTCTACACCATTTGTCTCCATTTTCTACACACCATAATATTTGCACACCGTTCCTGTAACATTACCCCAAAGATTTTTGGAGGAGCCCTTTTCCTGTCACTTGTGTTTGCAATGGAAATATTTTGACCATAATTGAGGAAACACATGGAAATCAAATTGAAGGTGGCAAGTTTGGCTTTTCTACCAACATCTCCTCAAGAGAAATGATTCCTGTGTAAAAGACCTCCTGACACAAAATTAAGCATCTCATACATACCTCGGTCTCCACATATTTTCAGAATGTTTCAAAGTCTTTAAGATGTCACCTCAGAAGTCCGAGTGCAACTGTCCAGTATGCCCATAAATTAACCCTTTCATTACTGAATTTATTTTGAGATGTTCTGTGTTTTTTTTTCGATTACTTTAAATATAACAAAGAATTTAGTAAAATGACTTAGTTGTCATTAAGCTAGTGTTAGGAATATAAATTGTGACTAAGGTTTGGTGGAAGATTTTAATTCAAAACTTATGGAAACAAGACATTTGTACTCAGAGCCAGAGGCAGTTTCGGCCAGGTTGGTATCAAAAGGGTTAAATATAACAAAGAATTTAGTAAAATAACTTAGTTATCGTTAAGCTAGTGTTAGGAACATAAATTGTGACTAAGGTTTGGTGGAAGATTTTAATTCAAAACTTTTAAAAACAAGATATTTGTATTCAGAGCCGGTTTCAGCTGGGTTGGTAACGAAAGGGTTAAGACAATGCTGTCTGTGGTCCCACCAAAAGTTTGGGACTCAAGAAAAGAAGGGTGTCTTTGGTGTTGGGTAAAGAACATCACTGGAAACGTTTCTCTACAAACATACGTTCCCACTCAAAATTAATGAATCTCATACATTCCTTGCCCTACACAATATCAATTCCTTGTTGCAGTGTAATGGTTTGTATGAAAAAAACAACCCAGAGTTGAGATCAGTGGAGAAAAGTTGTCAAAATGGCTTCTACTTCACATGCAGTGGGACTGAACCCGGAACCATGTGGTTGGTAAGCAAACTACTTACCACACAGCCACTCCTGAGCCTGTACAGAATGTCTCAAAGTCTTTAAGATTTAACCCATCGGTAACCTGTGCAACTATCCAGTAGGCCCATACCTTCAGATCATTCAGGCTTGTGACTCCCTCAAGAGTTGGAGACTCAAAGAAAGAAGACTGTTTTTTTTTATTTGGTAAATAACATCTTCAGAAATATTTCTCTGCAAAAACATGTCCGCACACAAAATTAATGTACCTCATATATACCCAGCTCTTCATAACGCCTGGTCCCTGTTGCAGTGTAGTAGTTTTTATGCAAAAAACAACCCACAGTTAGATCAGTGGAGAAAAAGTTGTCAAAATGGCTTCTACTTCACATGCAGTGGGACTGAACCCGGAACCATGTGGTTTGTAAGCAAACTACTTACCACACAGCCACTCCTGAGCCTGTACAGAATGTCCTCAAAGTCTTTAAGATTTTACCCCATGGGTAACCTGTGCAACTATCCAGTAGGCCCATACCTTCAGATCATTCAGGCTTGTGACTCCCTCAAGAGTTGGAGACTCAAAGAAAGAAGACTGTTTTTTTTTATTTGGTAAATAACATCTTCAGAATATTTCTCTGCAAAAACATGTCCGCACACAAAATTAATGTACCTCATATATACCCACTCTTCATACGCCTGGTCCCTGATGCAGTGTAGTAGTTTTATGCAAAAAACAACCACAGTTGAGATCAATGGAGAAAAAGTTGTCAAAATGGCTTCTACTTCACATGCAGTGGGACTGAACCCGGAACCATGTGGTTGGTAAGCAAACTACTTACCACACAGCCACTCCTGAGCCTGTACAGAATGTCTCAAAGTCTTTAAGATTAACCATGGGTAACCTGTGCAACTATCCAGTAGGCCCATACCTTCAGATCATTCAGGCTTGTGACTCCCTCAGAGTTGGAGACTCAAAGAAAGAAGACTGTTTTTTTTAATTTGGTAAATAACATCTTCAGAAATATTTCTCTGCAAAAACATGTCCGCACACAAAATTAATGTACCTCATATATACCCAGCTCTTCATAACGCCTGGTCCCTGATGCAGTGTAGTAGTTTGTATGCAAAAAACAACCCACAGTTGAGATCACTGGAGAAAAAGTTGTCAAAATGGCTTCTACTTCACAAGGAGTGTCTTAAAGAAGCAGAGAACTACACACCCCGTACTCTCCTACATATGTACTGAATGTCTTAAAGTCATCACCATTCAATATTTCTTATTTACCTTATTTACCTGTCAGGAAATCTCAACAGAAAAATTAGCCATGTAACTGAATGGAAACCAGTGTAAATGGTGATTCAAGATGGCTTCCATCAATTGTAAGAAGCAGACGATAGTTTTAACAAGTCTCTCCGTCTCTCTCCAACAAAATAACTTCATGACTCACGTTATATATCCTTGCCTTTTTTCATTTTCTTTCTTCATTTTTACACCTAACATTTGTCTTCATTTTCTACACACCATAATAGTTAGCCTCTTTTCACCAGTCAAGCTGGGCTTTTATCAAATTTAATGGTGATATTCGTGTTCTGTTTTTGCAGTAAGCATTATTTTTATTATTTTTGTCTGTTTTTATTGCTTTTTATTGTACAGGCATCTTTTTCTGTCGCTTTCTTATTTTTATTCTATAATTTATTTTTGTATTGATATTAATGTGTGCATGTATGTATGTATGTATGCATGCATGTATGTATGTATGTATGTATGTATGTATGTAGATAGGTAGGTACGTGTGTATGTAGGTGCACTAATTTTTACATATGCTAGTGGTATGTCTCTATTCATAGATGTGTATGTGTGTCTGTGTGTATGATATGTGTGTGTGTATATATATATATGAAATTTGTATATATGTATTATATATATATATATATATATATTACATATTATATATATATATATATGTTGCATGCATATATATTTAAGATATATATATGTTGTATGTATATATGTTTAAGATATATATATATATATCTTAAACATATATACATATATATATATAATATATATATACACACACACACTCACACATATAATATATTTATAATTTATTCCACTATTTTCCCTTCCTTCTTTTCTTCCTTACATCCTTCTGTCATTTGCTTCCTTACCAAAATTGTTGAATGTTAAGGCTCACACATGCATTCACACACATACACACACACACACATATACATATACATATATATATCCACATATGTGTGTATGTGTATGAACATGCAAATACATATATTCATATATAGATGCAACCATACACATATGCGTGTGTGTGTGTGTGTGTGAATTTATCTATATGATTATGTTTATGCGTATGTAGGTATGTATATATATGTATATGCCCACAATCATATATAAATTCTTAAGACACTAAGGAAAATATCTTGAGTATGGAACCACAGCGCCATGTTAGCATTTTCAAGGTGAAACAGGGACAAAGAAATTCTACATGTGTATTTGAATGTGTGCAGGTGAGAGAGAGGTACAGATGTATATATATATGTATATATATATATATATATATATATATATATATATATACATTTATAGAAGAGAGAAGGACAGATATATACATATATTTATAGAAAGAGAGAGGGATAGATCTATATATATGTGTGTATGTATATATAATATATATATATATATATATATATATATATATGTCTGTGTGTGTGTGTGTGTATTTATATATATATATATATGCTATATTTATAGAAAGGGAGAGAGGGACAGATATATATATATATATATATATATGTGTATATTTATAGAAAGAGAAAGGGACAGATATATATATGTATATATATATATATATGTATGTATATATATATATATATATATATATATATATGTGTGTATAATATATATATATATATATATATATGTATATGATATATTTATAGAAAGAGAGAGAGGGACATTATAATATATTATATATATTATATATATATTATATTATATATTTATGTATGTATGTATATTTAAATAGAGAGAGTGGGACAGATATATATGTGTGTTATATATATTATAGAGAGAGAGGACAAAGGAATAGAGAGGGAGAGTGAAGGAGGAGATTAGGTGTAAGTGCGTGTAAGAGAGGGGACAAGAGAAGAGAGGGAGA